>NW_018405050.1:10398-32123 GCF_002113885.1 Mizuhopecten yessoensis
AAAAAATTCCTGTAAATGACTGGATCAGCTCTTTACATGTGCATAAAATTCCTGTAAATGACTGGACCAGCTTTTTAGAAAAAAGCGTATTTAAAATTCCTGTTATTGACTGGACCAGCTTTTCACACGTACTTAAAATTCCTGTTTATGACTCGACCAGCTTTTTACACCTGCTTAAAATTCCTGTAAATGACTGGACCAGCTTTTAACATAATCTTTTAATTCCTGTAAATGACTGGACCAGCTTTTTACGCGGGCTTAAAATTCCTGTAAATGACTGGACCAGCTTTTTACGCGGGCTTAAAATTCCTGTACATGACTGGACCAGCTTTTTACGCGTACAAAATTTTTCTGTAAATGCCTGGAAAAGCTTTTTAAACGTACTTAAAATTCCTATAAATAAATGGACCAGCTTTTTACACAAATTTAAAATTCCTCTATATGAATGGACCAGCTTTTTCCACGTACTTAAATTTCCTGTAAAATGACTGGACGAGCTTTTTACATATACTTTTAATTCCTGTAAATAACTGGACAAGCTTTTTACATGTACTTAAAATTCCTGTAAATGACTGGACCAGTTTTTTACATGTACTTAAAATTCCTGAAAATGACTGGACCAGCTTTTTAAATACAATTTAAATTCCTTTAAATGACTCGATCAGCTTTTTTCGCGTAGCTAAAATTCCAATGAATGACCGGAACCGCTTCTTACACGTGCATAAAATTCCTGTAAATGACTGGACCAGCTTTTTATATATGCTTAATATTCCTGTAAATGACCGGACCACCTTTTTAAACGTACTTAAAATTCCTCTAAATGACTGGACCAGCTTTTTACACGTATTTAAAATTACTGTATATGACTGGAACAGCTTTTTATACGTGCTTAAAATTCCTGTAAATGACTGGACCAGCTTTTTATACGTACTTAAAATTCCTGTAAATGACTGGACCAGTTTATTACATGTACTTACAGTTGTGGGATCGCACAACGTTACACGATGTGCGGTGTGCGCACGATGTGTGCACGGTGTGTGAACGGTTTGTGCACGATGGGCGAACGATAAAAAGCTGAACGATCATTGCTTGCGCACATATGTGTGCACGATGGACGGACGTTGTGCGATAACAATCGTGGTTGGTGTAAATTAAGGAATGCCTTAACAATTTATACGGTTTCGTGTTTAAACATATAAACTTGATGTTTACGTATGTTTCTATATTCTAGCAACATCTATAAACTTATCTTTCCGTCTATATATTCTTATATNACACCTACTTAAAATTCCTTATAAATGACTGGACCAGCTTTTTAAATATGCTTAAAATTCCGCTGAATGACTGGACCAGCATTTAACACGTACTTAAAATTCCTGTAAATGACTGGACAATCTTTTTACATGTACTTTTAATTCCTGTTACTGACTAACCAGCTTTTTACATCTGCTTAAAATTCCTGTAAATGATTGGACCAGCTTCATACACGTACTTAAAATTACTCTATATGAATTGACCAGCTTTTTACACGTACTTTAATTTCCTGTAAAATGACTGGACCAGCTTTTTGCATATACTTTTAATTCCTGTAAATAACTGGACCAGCTTTTTACATACAATTTAAATTTCCTATAAAATGACTGGACGAGCTTTTTACATATACTTTTAATTCCTGTAAATGACTGGACCAGCTTTTTATACGTACTTAAAATTCCTGTAAATGACTCGACCAGTTTATTACACGTACTTAATATTCCTGTAAATGAAAGGACCACCTTTTTACACGTACTTAAAATTCCTCTAAATGACCGAAAAAGCTTTTGTATACGTGCTTAAACTTCCTGTAACTGACTAACCAGCTTTTTACGTATGCTTAAAATTACTGTAAATGATTGGACCAGCTTTATACACGTGCTTAAAATTCCTGTAAATGACTCGACCAGCATTTTACACGTACTTAAAATTCCTGTAAATGACTGGACAATCTTTTTACATGTACTTTAAATTCCTGTAACTGACTAACCAGCTTTTTACGTATGCTTAAAATTCCTGTAAATGATTGGACCAGCTTTTTACACGTGCTTAAAATTCCTCTATATGAATGGACCAGCTTTTTAAACGTATTTAAATTTCCTCTAAAATGACTGAACAACCTTTTTACATATACTTTTAATTCCTGTAAATGACTGGACCAGCTTTTTACATATAATTTAAATTCCTGTAAATGACTGGATCACCATTTTACACGTAGCTAAAATTCCAATAAATGACCGGAACCGCTTTTTACATGTGCTTAAAACTCCTGTTAATAACTGTACCAGCTTTTTACACGTACTTAAATTTCCTGTAAATGACTGGACCAGCTTTGTACATATAATTTAAATTCCTGTAAACGACTGGATCACAATTTTACACGTAGCTAAAATTCCAATAAATGACCGGATCCGCTTTTTACATGTGCTTAAAACTCCTGTTAATAACTTTACCAGCTTTTTACACGTAGTTAAATTTCCTGTAAATGACTGGACCAGCTGACTGGATAATCTTTTTCCACGTACTTAAAATTCCTGTAAATGACCGGACCAGCTTTTTACACGATTCCTGTAAACGACTGGATCACCATTTTACACGTAGCTAAAATTCCAATAAATAACCGGAACCGCTTTTTACATGTGCTTAAAACTCCTGTTAATAACTGTACCAGCTTTTTACACGTACTCAAATTTCCTGTAAATGACTGGACCAGCTTTGTACATATAATTTAAATTCCTGTAAATGACTGGATCACCATTTTACACGTAGCTAAAATTCCAATAAATAACCGGAACCGCTTTTTACATGTGCTTAAAACTCCTGTTAATAACTTTACCAGCTTTTTACACGTAGTTAAATTTCCTGTAAATGACTGGACCAGCTGACTGGATAATCTTTTTCCACGTACTTAAAATTCCTGTAGATGACTGGACCAGTATTTAAAAAACACGTACTTAAAATTCCTGTAAATGACTGGACCAGTATTTAAAAAACACGTACTTAAAATTCCTGTAAATGACTGGACAATCTTTTTACATGTACTTTTAATTCCTGTAACTGACTAACCAGCTTTTTACATCTGCTTAAAATTCCTGTAAATGATTGGACCAGCTTTTTACACGTACTTAAAATTTCTGTAAATAACTGGACTAGCTTTTAACACTTTCATAAAAATCCTATGAATGAATGGACCAGCTTTTTACACATACTTAAATTTCCTGTAAAATGACTTGACCAGCTTTTTACACGTACTTAAATTTCCTGTAAATGACTGGACCAGCTTTTTACGCGTACTAAAATTTGCTGTAAAATGACTGGACCAGCTTTTTACACGGACTCAAATTTCCTGTAAATGACTGGACCAGCTGACTGGATAATCTTTTTCCACGTACTTAAAATTCCTGTAGATGACTGGACCAGTATTTAAAAAACACGTACTTAAAATTCCTGTAAATGACCGGACCAGCTTTTTACACGATTCCTGTAAACGACTGGATCACCATTTTACACGTAGCTAAAATTCCAATAAATGACCGGAACCGCTTTTTACATGTACTTAAAATTCCTGTAAATAACTGGACTAGCTTTTTACACTTTCATAAAAATCCTGTGAATGAATGGACCAGCTTTTTACACATACTTAAATTTCCTGTAAAATGACTTGACCAGCTTTTTACACGTACTTAAAATTCCTGTAAATGACTCGGCCAGCATTTTACACGTACTTAAAATTACGGTAAATGACTGGACAATCTTTTTACATGTACTTTAAATTCCTGTAACTGACTAACCAGCTTTTTACATCTGCTTAAAATTCCTGTAAATGATTGGACCAGCTTTTTACACGTACTTAAATTTCCTGTAAATGACTTGACCAGCTTTTTACGCGTGCTTAAAATTCCTGTTACTGACTGTATCAGATTTTTACACCTACTTAAAATTCCTTATAAATGACTGGACCAGCTTTTTAAATATGCTTAAAATTCCTGTAAATGACAGGACCAGTTTATTACATGTACTTAAAATTCCTGTAAATGAAAGGACCACCTTTTTACACGTACTTAACATTCCTCTAAATGACCGGAAAAGCTTTTTATATGTGCTTAAACTTCGTGTAAATGACTGGATCATCTTTTTCCACGTACTTAAAATTCCTGTAGATGACTGGACCAGTATTTAAAAAACACGTACTTAAAATTCCTGTAAATGACTGGACAATCTTTTTACATGTACTTTTAATTCCTGTAACTGACTAACCAGCTTTTTACATCTGCTTAAAATTCCTGTAAATGATTGGGCCAGCTTTTTACACGTACTTAAAATTTCTGTAAATAACTGGACTAGCTTTTAACACTTTCATAAAAATCCTATGAATGAATGGACCAGCTTTTTACACGTACTTAAAATTTCTGTAAATAACTGGACTAGCTTTTAACACTTTCATAAAAATCCTATGAATGAATGGACCAGCTTTTTACACGTACTTAAAATTTCTGTAAATAACTGGACTAGCTTTTAACACTTTCATAAAAATCCTATGAATGAATGGACCAGCTTTTTACACGTACTTAAAATTCCTGTTAATGACTGGACAATCTTTTTACATGTACTTTTAATTCCTGTAACTGACTAACCAGCTTTTTACATCTGCTTAAAATTCCTGTAAATGATTGGGCCAGCTTTTTACACGTACTTAAAATTTCTGTAAATAACTGGACTAGCTTTTAACACTTTCATAAAAATCCTATGAATGAATGGACCAGCTTTTTACACATACTTAAATTTCCTGTAAAATGACTTGACCAGCTTTTTACACGTACTTAAATTTCCTGTAAATGACTGGACCAGCTTCTTACATACAATTTAAATTTCCTGTAAATTGACTGGACGAGCTTTTTACATATACTTTTAATTCCTGTAAATGGCTGGACCAGTTTTTTATACGTACTTAAAATTCCTGTAAATTACTGGCCCAGTTTATTACATGTACTTAAAATTCCTGTAAATGACTGGACCAGTTTATTACATGTACTTAAAATTCCTGTAAATGAAAGGACCACCTTTTTACACGTACTTAACATTCCTCTAAATGACCGGAAAAGCTTTTTATATGTGCTTAAACTTCATGTAAATGACTGGATCATCTTTTTCCACGTACTTAAAATTCCTGTAAATGACTCGACCAGCATTTTACACGTACTTAAAATTACGGTAAATGACTGGACAATCTTTTTACATGTACTTTAAATTCCTGTTACTGACTAACCAGCTTTTTACGTATGCTTAAAATTCCTGTAAATGATTAGACCAGCTTTTTACACGTGCTTAAAATTCCTCTATATGAATGGACCAGCTTTTTACACGCATTTAAATTTCCTGTAAAATGACTGGACCAGCTTTTTACATATAATTTAAATTCCTGTAAATGATTGGATCACCATTTTACACGTAGCTAAAATTCCAATAAATGACCGGAACCGCTTTTTACATGTGCTTAAAACTCGTGTAAATAACTTGACCAGCTTTTTACACGTACTTAAATTTCCTGTAAATGACTGGACCAGCTTTTTACACGTGCTTAAAATTCCTGTTACTGACTGGATCAGATTTTTACACCTACTTAAAATTCCTATAAATGACTGGACCAGCTTTTTAAATATGCTTAAAATTCCTGTAAATGACTGGACCAGCTTTTTATACGTACTTAAATTTCCTGTAAATGACTGGACCAGCTTTTTACACGTGCTTAAAATTCCTGTTACTGACTGGATCAGATTTTTACACCTACTTAAAATTCCTATAAATGACTGGACCAGCTTTTTAAATATGCTTAAAATTCCTGTAAATGACTGGACCAGCTTTTTACACGTACTTAAATTTCCTGTAAATGACTGGACCAGCTTTTTACACGTGCTTAAAATTCCTGTTACTGACTGGATCAGATTTTTACACCTACTTAAAATTCCTATAAATGACTGGACCAGCTTTTTAAATATGCTTAAAATTCCTGTAAATGACTGGACCAGCTTTTTATACGTACTTAAAATTACTTTAAATGACTGGACCAGCTTTTTACACGTGCATACAATTCCTGTAAATGATTGGACCAGCTTTTTATATATACTTAAAATTCCTGTAAATGACCGGACCAGCTTTTTACACGTACTTAAAATTCCTGTAAATGACTGGACCAGTTTATTACATGTACTTAAAATCCCTGTAAATAACTGGATTAGCTTTTTACACTTTCATAAAAATCCTGTGAATGAATGGACCATCTTTTTACACGTACTTAAATTTCCTGTAAAATGACTGGACAAGCTTTTTGCATATACTTTTAATTCCTGTAATGACTGGACCATCGTTTTACATATAATTTAAATTCCTGTAAATGACTGGACCAGCTTTTTACACGTACCTAAAATTCCAATAAAATAACGGAACCGCTTTTTACACGAGCTTAAAATTCCTGTAAATGACTGGACCAGCTTTTTACATGTACTTAAAATTCCTGTAAATGACTGGACCACCTTTTTACATGTTCTTTACATTCCTGTAAATGACCGGACCAGCTTAGTACAAGTACTAAAAATTCCTGTAAATGACTGGACCAGCTTTTTACATGTACTTAAAATTCCTGTAAATGACTGGACCGCCTTTTTACATGTTCTTTACATTCCTGTAAATGACCGGACCAGCTTAGTACAAGTTCTAAAAATTCCTGTAAATGACTGGACCAGCTTTTTACACGTACTTAAAATCTCCGTAAATGACTTGACCAGCTTTTTACACGTACTTGAAAATCCTCTAAATGACTAAACCAGCTTTTTACACGTACTTAAAATTCGTGTTAATGACTCGACCTGCTTCTTACACGTACTAAAAATTCTAGTAAACGACTCAACCATTTTTTTTATACTTGCTTAGAATTCATGTAAATGACTGGACAAGCTTTCTAATGTGCCTAAAATTCCTGTAAATGACTGGACCAGTTTTTTATACGTACTTAAAACTCCTATAAATGACTCGATCAGTCTTTTTTTGAACTTGTTGACATTGCTATGTCACCGTTATAGAGAAGAAACTTGCGTAACAAATGAAGTGTGATATATCTTAAATATGCCTTTTAAACCTTTACCCTAACCAATGACACCCAATAGAAGACTCTTTGTAAACGGCTGTAAATCTAACAATTGTACACCACTTGAGCGAATATTGTATACATAGGTAATTGTCCTGAGCTGTTTAACCAAATATGGCCCAAAAGCCTCTTTCAATCTAACAAGAACTCAGATATTAAGATATTAACAAGAATAGCCTGAGAACAATAGATTATCGTCAATTGTAAAACTTGTTAATTGTATACCACTGCATGATGGTTAAAAGGACAAGAGTAATGACCCTTGCTATAACGGAACATTTCTGTGCTATTTATGTATTAATACTCCTTAAAGTTGACTCGCTCGTTTTCTCTAAGTAGGCCGCACTAACCTTCCAGCTGTCACTATTATATGAAACGTTTTAGTGTTTTATTCTCCTCAAGCAAAACCATTATATTAAAGTATCCATATAGCGTGTAACCAATTTTGAGTACACACAAGAAAACAATTCTAGAGTTATGCAATTTTGAGTACACACAAGAAAACATTTCTAGAGTTATACATAAATAAAGTATCCATATAGCGTATAACTAATTTTGAGTAAACACAAGATAACAATTCTAAAGTTATATATAAATAAAGTATCCATATAGCGTATAACTAATTTTGAGTAAACACAAGATAACAAGTCTAGAGTGGGCTTTATCCTGCCTATACAGCAATAGGTTGTAAAACTATATTCAGTAAAAAGTCGGACACATGATTTAAAAAGAATTTCAGCAGGCGTGCTACAGAAACACTGGTTACCATCATAAGACAACTTGACCTATACAGAGACTTCGTTTTCATTGGTATAGCTACAAAAGATTTTTTTATGATTGAAAATAATGAGCGATATGTTTTCACGCGTCTCTAAGTCATATCTTTATATACCTATTGATTTTAAGTATATTCATTTGCCTTGTTTATATTAGATTACTTTTTTTGCAAGATTCTGAGAAGTACGATGTATCTCTAGGTCTGCTAGCCGCACATTCAAGCTATTATTTTCTTATTATCACCAAATTTACCAATATTTAGGACCACAGTCGTAATGTACCACTGTATACCCTACACGTGGAAATATTGAAAAAGTCAAAAGGTCTTTTAATCTATCTTCAGCATTCTCTTTCTAAAAGATGTCTTCTATCTGAGCATTGACTATTCCAATCTTTACGCTACCATACCACATAATAAACGGAAAAAAACCTGTGTTCTTTTAATATGAAAGATTCCTTTTTCACGAAAGGCAAACGAGGTCATATGAACAAATCGTGAACATGAATGAGAATGTCTTTTTGAAGTTCGGTGGCAAACATTTCTCAGGTTGTAGAGTTTCCTGTGAGAACGGTGTATGTCTCTCTTTTTCGGTTTGTTAAGGAATTCCTTGGTAATCTTGCCGTTGTTAATATCTGCCTTCGTTTGTGTGTCGAGTGCGAGTTAAAATCAAATTTACGTTGACATCAAGGCATTTGCTTTCAAACATATCAGAAGGAAACAAAGAAAAGCAATGCTGAAGCGGAAAGATATCAGCATACATTTCCACAAACACCAATCAGATGAAAAATCAAATTAATGATAACAGATACGTGCAATAAATATAAATATTAGATTTAAATAAAAAAAACGTTGGGTCCTTCCCCACATTTATCAGATAGTGGTGCTGTTCAAATCGCTCTTCTGCCGTCTGTCATTCCGTCAGTATGTCTGCCGTCTGTCATTCCGTCATTATGTCGGCCGTCTGTCATTCCATCATTATGCCGGCCGACTGTCATTCCGTCATTATGTCTGCCGGCTGTCATTCCGTCATTATGTCTGTCGTCTGTCTTTCCGTCATTATGTCTGCCGTCTGTCATTCCGTCATTATGTCTGTCGTCTGTCTTTCCGTCATTATGTCTGCCGTCTGTCGTTCCGTCATTATGTCTGCCGTCTGTCATTCCGTCATTATGTCTGCCGTCTGTCATTCCACCATTAAGTCTGCCGTCTGTCATTCCGCCATTTAGTCTGTCGTCTGTCATTCCGCCATTAAGTTTGCCGTCTCTTATTCCGTCATTATATCTGCCGTCTGTCATTCCGTCATTATGTCTGCCGTCTGTCATTCCGTCATTATGTCTGTCGTCTGTTATTCGCCATTAAGTCTGCAGTTTGGCATTCCGTAATTATGTCTACCGTTCGTCTGGCATTTTGTTGTTAGCCCTATTATTCAGAGAGTACAGAAGGGATCTTTCTCATATTTCACAGGCATGTTTCCTATGTTGATTAGTTACACATATCGAATTTCGGGCCAAAGTTATTTGTGCTATATTCCAGCGACTACTGTAGGGATATTTTCGAAACTTCACATGTAGCTTTCCCGAAGTCCTTCCTGCTCAGATTGCTTTTTGTGACTGATGGTAATTTTAAGCTTTGGTTCTTATTAGCATTATTTTCAAGAAAATACAGCAGCAATCTTTCTCAAATTAGCCTATAGGTTTCCAGTGGTCCGTCATATTGTATGCTAAATTAAGAGACCGATTAGAACAAAGGCCTCAAGACAGCCATTTGGAATAATCACAGTTCAATTTTCTTATTGTTTTTTTCCTTAGAATTACTGGGCAGGTATTTATCAAATTTGAATTGTTTATATCCATAGGTCATATTTTACAAAATATGTTCAGAGACAGTTCAGTCTCCGTTCACATTCATGAAAAGGAAAACAATAATAATAATACGAGAACGAAGGCGTTCTCTCAGTTTTACACAAGACATAATATTTGATTGTATCAGTGAGATATATTAATTGTAGATCAATTTCACCGTTATAAACATATTGAAATTGCCACCCACCATTTAAGCTTTAAGATTTAACCTTTTGCATACATTACGATCTGAGTCTAGGTCTTAACAGTCCTGTCAAACGGCTTTTGAAGGAATCAGCAGCGATTAAATTATCAGACAACACATCATACACTCGCCAAAAACATGTGGTTATGCCAATAAAATCAATCAGATGTGATCAACTTCTTCGAAACCCATCCCCATACAACGATGACCCTGGCTTTTGCGAGGACGTTAAACCCCAAACAAACAAACAGAACATCTGAAATAAATGAATTGATCAAGAGACTATGACAAATTATTTCAGCTACCCTGGAAACTTGATATAACCATAACACTGTCTATTCACCGGACAAATAGTACCAATCACAGAAATTTAATGCTGGTTTCATAATTCATAAACAACATTTCTAGCTATCGAATGCATATACATAAACAGTATATATATTTAAGTTGCATTCCACTGATGCATACAAATCACAGCCCAAATATACTATATTGTAAAGAAACATTTTTAGTGGAAGACAGATATGATAACATTGTGGCAAAATATGATCAAATGAACCAATGATATGGAGTCCCTTCAAAAGTACGACAAGATATAACCAGGTGTGCTGGGAACGAAAGCATCGTCTGCTTTATCGACTTCATGCGATTGGTAAGCTTAAGAAAACGCAAGCTATGTCATGTCATCGTAGCGATAGCCAGGGTAATGACGCAGAAACAACAATTAGCATAATAACCTTCATATCACACAAAGAAATAGTATATTTCCAAATTATATAATGAAGGTGACTGTAAAACCCTGTTCATATTCTGGATTAGCCTGCATCTCAGAAAAGCCCTTGTTATATATTTGTCCGTTTTCATTCGATGTCTATCGGAAATCATGATTTTCAGAGCAATCTCTTTAATACAAAATAATTCAGGAAGCGACCATGTTTCTATCAGGAAATGGAATTTTCTCGATAGGAAATTTGCAATCGCCCATCGTATTACAAAGCTTAGTTCGATGTCGTCCCTATTTGTCACATCGTAAATAAAAAGAAGATCGAAGATTTCATGTTCAGCAGGATATGACGGATCGACTTGTTCAATACATTTCTCCTTCTTTTCTAATTAGCTAATAGTCTATCTATCTGAAAGTTGAAATAAGGATAGGACAAGATTGTTTTACCTGTCCTGATACGCTTTTTGATAGATTCAGCCTCATATGAAAACAAAAACCAGAAATCAGGAGATGGGCACTGATTGGTCCCATATGAATGATTACAGTCTAAGATTGTGATTCAAGCTTGCGTGATGATTTTACCCTGGATATGTGCATGCCTATTCTGATTGTATAGCATGTAAGTGTATGATAGTTTATATCAATATTGTATAATGTCTACCTAGCAAGTGAGAGTCACATGTAAGATTACCTAAGCTTGGTATTTTAACCCTTAATAGTTTTGTTTATTAAACTTCTGTTAATTATTTCAGCGTTTCACTCTGACCGCTATTGCTACATTTTTATTTTTTTTGTGTTTTGACAGATCATCGGTGGAGCTGCTAGTAGATGGCCCCTTGATGGATAACACAACATACGTGTTTGTTGATGTGTCCTTGAACGGTACCAACATCTCCGGAAGTAACACCAACACCCTGGAACAGGTTCCATTTTACAATTTTGTCCATGGATTATACCTCTACGCTATTCCACTGATTACAATTTTCGGGGTACTTGGCAACGTCTGTTCCTTCAAGGTGTTCATATGTACCAGTTTCAGCAGACACCCCTCCAGTATATATCTCTCGGTGCTCAGTGTTTCAGATACCTGGTTTCTATTGGCTCTGTTTCTCGGATGGCTTGGAAGTCTGGATGTCCGTTTTTCCGAGAACGGTGCCTTGTGTATGGTGTCTGTATATGTGACGTACATAACCAGTTTTCTGTCTGTGTGGTACGTAGTACTCATCATGTTTGAACGTTATATTGTCGTCTGCCATCCACTAAAGGCTCCATCATTGTGCTCAAAGAAACGATCAGGAATAGCCACGTGTGTAGTAACGGCGTTCCCCATCTTGTTTTACGCGCACAGTTTTTTCACAATGGAAATTGTCATAAACTATTCAGGAAAACGGACGAGCGCTTGTCAAATGATTGACGATGATATAAATCTCATCTCTGTTATAACGTATGTAGATTCAACCATCACATTTATTGTTCCTTTCATTGTCATTTTCACCCTTAACGTTTTAGTAATCCGGGCCATTCGAAGTTTTACCTACAGGCATGTGAGTCGGCATGAGAAAAAATATTATTCACCTTCCCATAATACTTTATCAAAAGCTCAAATGAGGCTCACAATCATGTTAATGGTGGTTTCCATAGTATTTCTTGTGCTCAACTTGCCCAGTCATGGAGTGAGGTTTTACATAGCGGTGAATAATCTCATCTACCAACCAAACATATCCTTGTTTCTCACTCAACAGGTCTGTCAAATACTCTACTATGTCAATTTTGCTATCAATTTTGTCGTCTACGTGTGCACAAGTAAAACCTTCCGACGGAGCTTAAAGGAACCACCTAGATGTGGAACACTTGCCCACTTGCCCTGCCGAAAAGGTGGACATTGAGAAATAGTTTGTAGTGATTAAACATGAAGATTATGAATTAGTAATAACTTATTCTGAAATATTTTCATCGATAAAACATGTCAATATTTACTTTACAACTAACGTAGGGCTTTCACAAACAGATTGGAGTTGTTTTTATAAAACATGTATACACCAATTGCAGTTGATACAAACTGCCTTTTTCTGCCTAACAATGATGTTGTCACCATTATAGAATAATAACGCAACCATCATATGGGCTGTTTTATTGCCATGACATGAATAGTATGGGAATAATATTTATGGGCGGATTGGTCGAGTGGTTAACACTCCGCCCTTCCAAGCAGGCGACCGGGGCCCGATCCCCGGAGTCGCAGTACGCATGGAATATTAGAGAAAGAGTTTGTCTCCTGCCCACACAACTCCAACAACCCAGGTGGAGTATAAAATAGTCTGGGGTGGGTGTTGCGGTATCTGTGCTGTAGCATTCAAGTGAGGTGGCACTATAAATGATACCGTTGGAAGCACGGGTCTACTACAAACAGAACACAATACATCTCCATCACACATACAGGCATACACGCATAAGGAGATATTAGTCAGGTGGCATAGGCCTAGTAGTTAGCGCCTGATAAGACAGCTCCTGCGAATTCCTCAATATTGTATTGATTAATATATATGCTAATTGTGTTGACTGTATTACAATTGTATATCTATGTACTGTAAAGCGCTTTAGAGTGGCTTATGTTAGCTAGATAGGGCGCTATATCAAATGTTGAATATGTATTTATTTATTTATTATCACAAGAAGTAATGTAGTCACCACCCATATAAATCTCTCTTTTTAGCGTAAATAAAACTCTTATTTGTTGTTTTTTCCCTTAGTTTCCTTGCGATCATTCACTGATTGATATTTAAAGTCGCCGTTAATAGTTCATTCTATAAACTGACATCTGTCTGTTTCTCACAAAGCAATTAACTAAATTATTATGCCAATTGCACTTGTGAAACATTCCGACCAGTCCATGTGACCTATTGGAAAATGCACAACACATATACATATGTGTATCAGTACATATGTGACGAATTTATAGATTACAAAAAAGGCAGTATGTTCTTATTTTAGCGATTTCCCTAACCCTAACCCTAACCCTAACACTAACACTAACACAAAATCCCTAACAGCAGGGTTTCATCGAAACAATGAATGTGCTTTAAAACTAAATGTTGGAATTATTAAATCTGTATTTGACTTGGATTAGTACATGTATATGGATGATTTATTAATCACACATTGTCGTTTTGACATGCAAGTATCAGATTATTCTATGTATATGGATGATTTAGTTATCACACATTGTCGTTTTGACATGCAAGTATCAGATTATTCCATGTTTATGGATGATTTAGTTATTACACATTGGCGTTTTGACATGCAAGTATCAGACAAACAGGAAGGTCACTTTGAATGACGCGTGATACAATTTAGTGACCCTTGAATCTGTCGGGGTTTGGTTGGAATCAAATTTATTAATGGACTTATTTTGACAAAACTACATGATATTTTGTATTACTTCTGCATAATTTTGATGCATTGTGTGACTCAAAAGCTACAGATACCATAACTTACTGAAAAAAGCATGCCCATGTTTAAAAATTAGGTCACGGTTACCAAGTGTTATATTGGCTTCATTGTGTCAACTCTATTTGATGTCTAAATACACACAGAGACTTTACAATTATCATGCCAGATTTGAAAAATTGAGCATTGTAACATAATATCAAGATAAATAATTAAGTGATGAGTACGTACATTGCTGTCTAATTGTAACTATGCTATTATGGTTGAAATTAAGGTATGTACGTGGAAATATTAAATTTCTCTTGTAGTGATGGAGAACTTAGGTATCATAAAAGGAGTTATTGTCATTCCCTGACATAAACAACCTCCAGTAACAATTTGGGAGGCGGTCCTTATGTCTGTGAATAGAATATAACATACCTTTAATGCAGCTGGTATCATGCACCTTGTCTCATATTTCAGTTAGTTCAAGCTTTTACTTGAAATACCTGGCAAGCGTACCTAATAATTACAATAAGTTTATATATTAATACTAATTTTTTTGTGAATGAGCCTAGCGACTAAACAACGACTGGTCTGAGAAAATCTTGACTAAATTAGATGAACAGACCACATGGGTTTTGTGAACAATGTTTACTTGCCGAAATATTCACGATTGAAGTTCCATTTTAATCCGCTTTGCTACTTCCAGTCGCCATTTTGTAAACAGGGCCTATTCTCGAGGTGATGCGCGTTTGAAAGAGTTTGAAGTATTGCAAAGCTTCTAAACGATCATGCACAGAACATACTCTCTAAGGATGATGTATTTGAAAAATTTACTATCGATTATTTACTATATTTTTTTTTATCACTTTCATTAATTCATAAAAGAACATTTTTTTTTTCTTTCAAAAGTTAAAACCACGGACTTAGATAACAGGGATTGGCAACTCCAATTTTATCTCGCGTATGTATTGTCCACCTCTTGTATTTGTGCACCGAACCGTGACGACTGTACTGCGCTTGCGTGCGACTTTACAGACAAGTTTCCGGTATCGATAACCACGTTGTTTACCTAGGTGATGAGAGACCGAGAGTGCGATACTGATTTGACAGATTAATAACACAGTGCAATCATCGTGGCTAAAACTTTAGAAAACGAATGCATACAAGTGATGATGTCGCCAGCTTATCTGTTTATGTCAAGCAGCATCAGGTAAGTATCTGATCGGAAGATACATCATTATCAAATGTGACTGGCTTTTTATCCCGTGATAGTTATTTAGATTTAGACTTTTTAATGAAAGAATTTACCGATAATGAACGTAATACTTGATATTTCGGAGGTGGTAAGACGTCTCTGGTTATAGGCAGCTAGCTATATTTTGAGGGCATACACAGCACGGTAGAAGCACAGGGGTTCGTTACAAATGTCTAATACACATGTACATGTGCTATACTGATGTAGGTCACAGCACATGTATGTTTATGTGGACCGTGACCTATATCAGTATGGCAAAACGTTATGTGTATTTTGTAACGAATCCCCTTTTGGGTAAATGACTTAAAGGGTTAACTTTTAACAATAACTTTGTCTCCTATTCCATCATTCTAAATTGAAACCATTTATGAATACAGAAACATCAGCTGACCTTTTACCTTTGTATGTTATTATCGAAATTTTGAGAGAGGTTATTTAATACATGTACCTTAAAAATAGAACACTTTTATAAGTTTATATTTCTAGGCAACTATCAAAGGCATTTTTCAAACCTGGATTCTATCTTGGCTCCACGTACATGTATATACAGAAATATATTTCTGTGACATTATTTCAGTTGAAATGATTTCAGTTGAATCTGATAACATCACAGCAAGTTACATTACAGCCCGGAGCTAATTCTAATGAATTCATTGAATTAAATGTCACTTATTAGCAAGTATATGTATATCATATACATATTTTGGTGCAACTTATTCACAATTACTCCACATGGTGCATTTTCGCAGCTCCTTTTTTTTCTTAATGTATTCTGCGTTAACAAAATGTGACATAAACTTCTGTCCCATTACTATGAATCAGGCTTAAAATAAAAACGTTTGTCTAAACCAGACTTTCTCAAAAATGGACAAAATAGTTGATTCTGCGAAAGGACATGTCTATTTGATATTTAATGTCTTTGTTGTAAGCAAAATATCACACATTGTAGTATCATTTTTCTGGTTTCAGAAACTATATAGCAAGTCCAAAGTATTCAAATAAATAGGCACCAGTATGATTTAAATTTGAATTCCATCTTTTTCAACTAGCCAAAATGAAACTTGCTGTTCCAGGGACAGCTCCAGCACCCGTGTTCCTGTTTACAGCACCACTAGCTCAGATCTGTTGTTCTACAGGTACCAAGCCCACTCCTTAAAGCTATTATGTTAACGTTGTCAGCAACAATTGTCAGCATCACTTAAATCATCAATATATTCCTAAAACATTGATGATATTCAACTTCTTTGAAAGAGTAACTTAAGCTTTTTGTGACTTTATTCCAAAGAACACTGGTTTGGTAACTTTTTATTTTTGTGTTTTTCAAGACATTTTTTCTTTGACTGATTTAGATGTGTCAGCTGTGTTAGAAAGAGAACAATTATTAAAGAAGCTACATCCAGTTCGAATAAGTCCTGAGCTTAAAACACAGTTTACACTTGTATACAGATTAAAGGTTACGATTCACATATATCCAATTGATTATTATCTTTCAAAATTGATGTGTTGCCGTTTTGTTATTCAATAGTATTATTACTATTTATGTGAGAAAGTTGGAACATGTTTCATATAAATCACACTTAGACAGAACCAAGAGCCTGCAACCTTTTGCTGTAAGTTAACAAAATAAAGAGATGCACTTATCTAATTAATTATTTCATTTGTGTTAACAAAGTTATATATACTTTGTGAAAATAGACAAGCACATGTAACATTTTCACAGAATATGAGAGTTTATTGTCCAATGTCTATAATAAATTCCATATGCTTGATTTTGTATGATATACATACAATGAACAGGGCTAAGTTGAACCATTTCATCAGTCAAATAACATTTTCCTTCAGGTTTGGAGGGTCAAAATCATATCATATTGACATATTCATTCAAATTAAACAAAGATTCTAAAGATGTAATTTTGGAGAGACAAAAAAACACTAATCGAGGATCAACTTAAAGCCCTGAAGTAAGTGACTGGATGTATTTTCATGACTTTCCATGCACACATCACATGTTCATTGTACTTATTGTGTGTTTAAAACTGAATAAAATCTTCAAAATGAATATATAGCTATTTTTTATTTATTACTCACAGGTGACATACAATGTAACAAGCTTGAGTGGTGATATACAAATTGTATTATAATTCAATGTTAACTCTGATAAAAATGAACTGGATAATTGATTTAAAATTTATTTTTCTGGTGTGGAATTTTGTATTAAACTTGTAAGGCTTTGAAGCATATTAATTTGATTACATCTGATGGAACACTCTTCTGCTGTTGATTTGTGTTAAGGTTTTGACAGTCAGGACCCTTCTTTCTTCTTTTGCATGCTGAAATTAGAAAAGATACATCAATCAAGTCAGATGGACAAAATCCATGTCAAATTTGGGAATCAAACCACAGCTGTCCTGTTCCATATCTGCCAATTGGCTTGTACATTTTGATTTGAATATGTCCACCCCTGTGTTGAAGTGGGATGTACCATGTATATCACCCCTGTGTACATGTGTATCTGCATGGACACCTTTCAAAATTGGAAACTATCTGTACTGTTTGCAAATTAATACAAAGAATGGATATTACAGTTGTCTGACTTACTTCTTACTCAGAACAATTGTTCACATTCATTACTGTTATTTCATTTTTCCATGCATAGTTTTAGACAGAACTACAATTCATTTTGTATGGTGACACAAGATTATATAACTATCTTACACTAAAATTCATGGCGTAGGACATGTGTTATTTTAAATGCGATTTTTGAAAAAGCTCCAGCTAAAATTTACTCAATAAGCCTAGCCATATAACTTTTAATATCCCTTCACCAACACTTTTACAAAACAACTTTGGAAATCCTTCTCTATTAACATATCATTTCCAGTGGATAGCCCTAGCCTAGTGAATCAGTACATAGGAAACTGTGAAAACAATGTAACACTGGCCTTGTTATTCAACAATTTGAAAACAAAATCATTTAATCTATACAATTCATCATTGAGAATACTAGGGATTTGTCAACAAGCAGATAGGCCTTTGATACAAATAGAAATACTACAAAATCAGAGATACTGGTTCACTTAAAACCACAGTTGCAATAAATAAACAATTTTGTTTAGTCCGTATGTCAAAATAATCTATTTATTAGCAAGAAAACTCGATATGTTGATAGCGGGTAAATGCAAGACGATGAGATGAAGGTCTATATTTAGAGTCGTAAAACTACACTTTCTAGATCGTCAGTGCGATTGAAATCGTTCTGTGTACATCATAATATACCAGATTGTAATTATGTAAACAAATTATTACATATTTATGATCAATTACCGAGAATAACATGCATTCATGAACCCGACCGCGATCGGTAATCTAAGGCTTAATGGCGGCCATTATTAAAAACACGCCGATCAACAACCGTTTTCAGAATACAAATACTACAATTTCAGAGCTATGGGTTAAATTTCAAACCACCAAAAGCCACGAACACATATCAAAAAGCAATAATGTTTATTCCGTATGTCTAATTATCTCATTGTTAGCAAGCAGTTTTCTCATAGATCGGAGGGTAATACAAGACGATGCTCAAGGGTAGTGAAACTACAAACTATTTGCATTACGATGAATTTTGGTCAATATTAAGAGCCATACAAATACATTTTTTCTAGATCGTCAGTGCGATTGAATACGTTATATGTACATGATAATATACCAGGTTTTAATTATGTAAACAAATTATTACATATTTATAATTAATTACCGAGAATAACATGCATTCGTGAACCCACCCGCGATCGGTAATCTAAGGCTTAATGGCGGCCATTATTAAAAACACACCGATCAACAACCGTTTTCAGAATACAAATACTACAATTTCAGAGCTATGGGTTAAATTTCAAACCACCAAAAGGCACGAACACATATCAAAAAGCAATAATGTTTATTCCGTATGTCTAATTATCTCATTGTTAGCAAGTAGTTTTCTCATAGATCGGAGGGTAATACAAGACGATGCTCAAGGATAGTGAAACTACAAGCTATTGCATTACGATGAATTTTGGTCAATATTAAGAGCCATACAAACACATTTTTTCTAGATCGTCAGTGCGATTGAATACTTTATATATACATGATAATATACCAGGTTTTAACTATGTAAACAAATTATTACATATTTATAATTAATTACCGAGAATTACATGCATTCGTGAACCCATCTGTGATCGGTAATCTAAAGCTTAATGGCGGCCATTATTAAAAACACACCGATCAACAACCGTTTTCAGAATACAAATACTACAATTTCAGAGCTACAGACCCGTACACGTTCGCTGTTCCACCTTTGACGCAAACGGTACGGAAGTGCTACGCAAACGGTACGGAAGTGCTACGCAAATGGTACGGAAATGGTACGCAAGTGCTACGCAAACGGTACGGAAATGGTACGCAAGTGCTACGCAAACGGTACGGAAGTGTTACGCAAACGGTACAGAAGTGCTACGGATGACGCTTACAAACGGTGATTCGTTTGTGGTGACAAGAACGGGTTTACATAAAAACGGAAGCATATAAAATATCTAAAACGAAACGAATATACCCACAATGCATAGGAAGAAACGTCAGTAAACTGTAGGCTACTAGGAGGCACATAGGAATTTTTTAAATTTTGCCATTTCGTTTGCATAATGGATGAGTGTGACACAAACAGAAATCTGTCGTGATTTATAAAGTTTAAAGTCGATCAAATATTGGTTTATGTGATATATCCATCACAAAGACCTGACGTACGCCAACAGATCAACGCGACACACAGATAATAATAAGTTATGGTCAGAAGTATTTCGACCTACTTACCGAATAAAAGACTAATTACTATTGAAAGTAAGTAAACTTTCTAATAAGAATAAAGTTTTTCTTTATCGATCATAAAAATGTAGGTATCTATACTGACTTTTCTATAGGTAAATCCTGTTTGAATCCTGGTACTGGAGAAACAATGACTGTCTGGCACACCCTGAGGTGTGTGTACTGCAGAGGGTATAGGAGTCTGATGTCAGATAACATAGGGACTGAGACTACAGTCAAACTTCAATATATCTACAATATGTATTTCTCCGTTTGTACATGTACGTTTGTACCTAAATAGGCGTGGATCAATGAGGGTGTGGGCTTAGGGCGATAGCTTTCTGATCAGGGTCCAGGGGCAATTAGTCATGGTAGAGTAGAGCAAAGTAAAAGGGTGTGGGTAGGGGGAGGGGTTTATTTGATAGATACATTTATCACTCATTTATAACATTTTTCCCGGGGGGGGGGGGGGTATACATTTATATCTTTGTGAGGATGTTCACAATCTCTTGTCTCTTGTTCCACATGAAAACGTTATGGCGTTGAGGGAAAATGATGACATTTTCCTGAAATTTCAAGTGAAGGAGTTTCCATAATTAAGTAATTTTTCGTGAAACTAGCGATTGGGAATGGTACCGCACACAAAATCAAGTGAAAATGTTTGCTTTAAAGTATACGTCTCTGACCGTTGTCAGACCTTTTATAGACAACGCCACAATAGATGAGTGGCAAAACTACATAACATTTTGTTTGTCTGTGCTCAATACATGTAAGTGCAAGTGCTACAATATTTCATATTTTGTCATACATGTACGTAGCCTCATCGCATGGTTCAAGTTCAAGTTCTTTATTACTTTGAGTCGTTCGACTCACCATTTACAAAGTAACAACATTTCTGATATTAACTGTGCAAAATACAAAATAAAACATTACACACTCACAACACATTTACAAGTGCAACTATATCTATTTATAATAATTAGTAGAATTTGCAAATTTTATATATTTCCCTAAGTTCGTTATTTCTTTTGTATTTTTCACACTCAATAATCCGTTCAAGTTAAACATGCTTGGCTTTTTAATATAATAGTTTTCAAAACAATTGCTCGCAAATCAGAATGACATGATCTTCAACATCATCTAAATTACAAACATTACACACTCGACGATTCAATGTTTTGATACGCCCTTTTTCTAATTTTAAGTTAAGGTTTTTTTCATTTCTTTCAGATATTCTTTTTGTATGGGTTTACGCAAGTAGTTTTGAAGATCAAAATGATCATAAATATATCTATAAAAATTTGCTTTTGAGGATATTCTACTTTTTTCTGCATATTCTTCTCAAAAATTCAATAAACCTTTCTTTAACATATTAATAAATCTTGTCGTTAATATAATATTCCCAAATATACCCTAGGCCAGGTTAACCCCAGCCTCTGATATATACTGTCCACTGCGTAACTTGCTAAAGGCGCTAAGT
>NW_018405051.1:0-150 GCF_002113885.1 Mizuhopecten yessoensis
CACCTCTACTCCCAGTAGATAACACAGCCACCTTCACTCCCAGTAGATAATACAGCCACCTCCACTCCTAGTAGATAATACAGCCACCTCCATAGTAGATAATCAAGCCACCTCCATTCCCAGTAGATAATACAGCCACCACCATTCCCA
>NW_018405051.1:3232-3484 GCF_002113885.1 Mizuhopecten yessoensis
CCACCTCCACTCCCAGTAGATAATCAAGCCACCTCCACTCCCAGTAGATAACACAGCCACCTCCACTCCCAGTAGATAATACAGCCGCCTCCACTCCTAGTATATAATACAGCCATCAGCATTCCCAGTAGATAATACAGCCACCTCCACTCCCAGTAGATAACACAGCCACCTTCACTCCCAGTAGATAATACAGCCGCCTCCACTCCCAGTAGATAATACAGCCATCAGCATTCCCAGTAGATAATACAG
>NW_018405052.1:0-150 GCF_002113885.1 Mizuhopecten yessoensis
GATCAGAATGTAGTCATTATCTACATGGAGGTAAGGTTGTGAGATTAGAGTGTAGTCATGATCTACATGGAGGTAATGTTGTGAGATCAGAATGTAGTCATTATATACATGGAGGTAAGGTTGTGAGATCAGAGTGTAGTCATTATCTAC
>NW_018405052.1:878-8687 GCF_002113885.1 Mizuhopecten yessoensis
CAGCCTTTATCTACATGGAGGTAAGGGTTGTGAGATCAGAGTGTAGCCTTTATCTACATGAAGGTTAGGTTGTGAGATCAGAGTGTAGTCATTATCTACATGGAGGTAAGGTTGTGAGATCAGGGTGTAGTCATGATCTACATGGAGGTAAGGTTGTGAGATCAGAATGTAGTCATCATCTACATGGAGGTAAGGTTGTGAGATCAGAATGTAGTCATCATCTACATGGAGGTAAGGTTGTGAGGTCAGAGTGTAGTCATTATCTACATGGAGGTGAGGGTTGTGAGATCAGAGTGTAGCCTTTAACTACATGGAGGTAAGGTTATGAGATCAGAGTGTAGTTATTATCTACATGGAGGTAAGGTTGTGAGGTCAGAGTGTAGTCATTATCTTCATTGAGGTAAGGTTGTCAGATCAGAGTGTAGCCATTATCTACATGGAGGTAAGGGTTGCGAGATCAGAGTGCAGCCTTTATCTACATGGAGGTGAGGGTTGTGAGATCAGAGTGTAGCCTTTAACTACATGGAGGTAAGGTTATGAGATCAGAGTGTAGTCACTATCTACATGGAGGTAAGGTTGTGAGATTAGAGTGTAGTCATGATCTACATGGAGGCAAGGTTGTGAGAGCAGAATGTAGTCATTATATACATGGAGGTAAGGTTGTGAGATCAGGGTGTAGTCATGATCTACATGGAGGTAAGGTTGTGAGATTAGAGTGTAGTCATGATCTACATGGAGGCAAGGTTGTGAGAGCAGAATGTAGTCATTATATACATGGAGGTAAGGTTGTGAGATCAGAATGTAGTCATCATCTACATGGAGGTAAGGTTGTGAGGTCAGAGTGTAGTCATTATCTTCATTGAGGTAAGGTTGTGAGATCAGAGTGTAGGCATTATCTACATGGAGGTAAGGGTTGTGAGTTCAGAGTGTAGTCATTATCTACATGGAGGTATGGGTTGTGAGATCAGAGTGTAGCCTTTATCTTCATGGAGGTAAGGTTATGAGATCAGAGTGTAGTTATTATCTACATGGAGGTAAGGTTGTGAGATTAGAGTGTAGTCATGATCTACATGGAGGCAAGGTTGTGAGAGCAGAATGTAGTCATTATATACATGGAGGTAAGGTTGTGAGATCAGAGTGTAGTCATTATCTACATGGAGGTAAGGTTGTGAGTTCAGAGTGTAGTCAATATCTACATGGGCAGAAGTAGTAGCAGTTGTCTCGGAGATTGACTGTCTGTCACATGTGATATTTGAAGCCTAGAAAGTGTGTCAACCTATCGCATTATTTGTGACTTCTTGTAAAACATTCTATGGTTTATACAGTCACCAAAAATCCTTTTATGTCATTAGTTAACCTTTAATAGAGTTTTATTAGCTGTAAGAATTATTTCTGCTGTACCATAGCTAAAATTGGTTCTCTTTGTGTTTCAGCCCATGACAATCCCGAATACAGCATTACTGTTACAGCTCCTTTCAGTACCACTCAGTCTGCTGAAAAATGTCTGGATGCTTTCAAAGCTCAACTTCCTTTTTTTTATAATGCGTTTGCAGCTAATTATGGTTGTGAAGATTTCATTACTGGGACTGTTGTTAATGATCAGAAAGTTGAAGTTGGGAGCTTAAATAAGGTATGATGTTTAAAGTCTAATGTATCCAATATGTCTTCAAATGCCTGAAGGGCAGAAGGGCGACAGGGGCAATGTTTTCAAACCATTAGTTCCCTGTGTACATACATGCCATATCTAACGATTTGCATTTCTCAAGAATTTCAATCGAAAAGGAACTAAGTTTGTTCAATCATTTTTATTAGTGAATAAACAATTAAAAGCTATATATGGATTCACACTGACCTTGGTCACAGAGAGGTCTTAAGTCACAGGGCAGCCACTTAAATTAGCACCAGATGTGTGAAAGTTGTGAATGGCCCGCCCATTGGTGTCATGCTCACTGATGTGTGAACAGTAACGCAATTAAATCAGGGATCACTAGGGGGCTGATGGGCGGGGCCAAAAGGGGTCAATTTGGCTATATTGCTACAAACGACTTCTGTAGAACTATGCACTGGATATCAATTATACTTGATCAAAAGCATTCATAGGAGGCAGGGATTCAAAATTGTACCAATGGTGTGGCTGACCCTCCAGGGGGCTGAGGGGCAGGGCCAAAAAGGGTTATGTGGCTATACTGCTTTAAGCAACTTCTTCTCTGGAACTATGAGATGGATATACACCATATTGGCTGGAAGCATCCATAGGTGGTCGGAATTAAAAATTGTACAAATGGTTGGGCTGACCCCCAGGGGGCTGAGGACGGGGCTAAAAGGGGGCAATTTGGCTATATTGCTTTAAGCGACTTCTTCTCTGGAACTCAGAGATAGATATCAGCCATATTTGACTGGAAGCATTCCTAGGTAGTGGAGATGTAAAATTGTAAAAATGGTGGGGCTGAGGGCTGGGCCAAAAGGGCGCAATTTGGCTATATGCTATAAACAACTTCTTCTGTAGAACTATGACATGGATATCGATCATATTTGGTTGGAGGCATTCATAGCAGGCAGGGATCCAAAATTGTACAAATGGTGGGGCTGACCCCCCAGGCTAAGGGGTGGGGCCCAAGTTTATTACTTGGAAATGGTTGAGATCCCCACCGTATAACCATATATACAATTGCTGAGTATAAAGAGAAGAATGCACATTTACTTCCAGGATGGCTCTAGGGTCTGGCCCCACCCCTGGAGACATAGTCCCTGGGTCATAACTTTGAAATGGTTGATATCCCCACCCCAGAACTATATATACAAATGCTGGGCATAAAGAGACGAATGCAGTCATGATATTAGATTAGACCCTGGGGTCTTACCGAACCCCTAGGGACCTAGTTCCATAGTCACAACTTGGAAACAGTTGAGATCCCCACCCTATAACCATATAGACAATTGCTGAGTATAAAGAGATGAATGCACATATGCTTCAAGGATGGCCTTTGGGTCTGCCCCACCCTTGGAGACTTACCCCCTGGGTCATAACTTCGAAATGGTTAAGATCCCCACCCCAAAACTATAAATACAAATGCTGGGCAAAAAGAGACGAATGCAGTCATGATATTAGAATTGATCCTGGGGTCTGGCCACAACCCTAGGGACCTAGTTTTTGAGTCACAGCTTGGAAACAGTTGAGATCCCCACCCCATAGCCATACATAAACTTGCTGGGCATGACAAATATAATACAGATATGCTACAAGGATTGGCCTAGGGGTCTGGCATATTCCCTTGGATGTCATTTGGAGAATATTTTGCCATGATTGCTTATATATCCAGGTGAGCGATACAGGCCCTCTGGGCCTCTTGTTATTTTGCACCAGAAAGTTATGGCATGTATGTGTATACCTGTATCACCCAATTGTCATGAAATATTAAGGCAGCCTTAGGTTTAATTAATAAGTTGGCTTTATTCCTATATATTGATCAATTCCAGGCAATAATTTTCCGAAACTTACTTTTTTTTAAATCCATAATAAGCCAGCAGTCAGATAATTCTAATATCCATTAAATTTCACCCTTTGTACATGGTCTACAAAGTTTTCAAAGGAAAACAAAATCTACGAATACAAAACTGCCACTAGAGAGTTGTTAGTTGTTAGTTTGCAGTCCTTCCTTCGGTCCAAATTCTATCCATTCAAAAATGTTATTTGGAGCATGTTTTCTGTACTTTTTCATCTGGAGTAACCAGATTTGATATGCAAGTACATCTTGGGATTGGGGAATGCAAAGAACAAGAAGTAGTTCATTGTGATCTATGCTTTGAACTGTGACCTTAGCCTTAATTTGTCCATGATGTATCCTCTATTCTGACTGAATTTGACTGAGCATCTCTAGGTGGAGGGGATTCAAAATTTTACAAATGATTGGACTAAAGGGATACTTTTGCCATATAGCTTTTAACAACTTGTCCTCTGGAACTAAAAGGTGAATATAATCAGCCATATTTGGTTGAAGACATTCTTGAGATGATGGGATTCAAAATTATACAAATGGAGGGGCTGATCCCAATGGGCAGGAATTAATCGAAGGGGTGGGTCTAAAATGGGTATTTTGGCTATATTGCTTTAAATAACTTCCTCTCTGGACCTATATGAGATGAATATCAACCATGTTTGGTTGGAAGTGTTCTTGAGTTTTGGGGCTTCAAAATTGTACAAAAGGAGGGGCAGAACCCCCAGGGACATAGGGGGCAGGGCCAAAGGGATAATATGGCCAAAGTGGTTAAACTAGGTGACTTCTTTTCTGGATCTAAGAGAAATCAACAATATTTTGTTGGGTGCATTCTCAGGTGGTTGGGATTCACACTTGAAAAATTGGAGGTGCTGACTCCCTAGGGGCTCAGGGTCAGGGCCAAAAAAGGTGATTTGGCAATATTTATGAGTGACTTCTTCTCTCAGGAACTTTTAGAGATGGATATCAACATTGTTTGGTTGGAAGCATTCTGCAGTGATAGAGATTCAATATTATACAAATGGAGGGGTTGAACCAAAGTGCTGAGGGGCTGAACCAAAGGCACAATTTTGCTATATTGGATAACATGACTTCTTCTCTGGAACTCAAAGATGGATTTCAATGATATTTGGTTGGAAGCATTTTACAATTTGTCTTTAAAATATCACAACAGCAAATAACAATTGCACTCTTGTTATCTTTATTGTTTATGATGTCTAGACGGGCGGGCATAGAGTGGATGATCCATATGAGGAGGATACTGCATTAACTCTTTTAACCCTACTGTGTTTTGAAACTTGCAATGATATATCGTGATTATACTGTCGCAAATTGAATTTTACTGGTGATACGGAGCAGAATAAGTCGGATGTATTAAACATTGACCTTCGAGGTCACGCTATTGTTCGTGACATCACGAATGATTCATTCAAGACTTGTCAGGATCAGTCAGGGTCATTGACATTATAAAAAATTGCCATTCGGTCTTCATATGCAAATGAGAAATTTGCTGATGGTTTATACCGTCACAAATTACATGTATTTTGATAGACCAATCAAATGCTTAGTTTCATCTCGAATGAATTAGAATTAAACTTAAAAGAGCAACTTATTTCTTCATACATGTATATACCAATGACAGTGGCACTGTCACATATTTTGTAAAAAAAAAAATCATATGAAAAATCATTTTATTTCAATGCTAATGTTTTGTATTTTTTGTTTTTCAGATTATTTTAAATGTAACAATAAACTTAGATCGTGCGGGATCAGATGCACACAAAACGTCTTGCCTAACTGCGTTTGAGGCCTTATTAAATGTTGGTGTTGTCTCACCACTCAGATTTTTCCCCCAATCTATTACTTGTGAAACTGGTGTTTCAACTGTGTTACCAGTCTACCCAGAATCAGCTGTTACCAGTTTCGGTTACTCCTGTTCTACACCTGGGCGGGTGCTGAGGACAATAGATACAGAAAACAAATGTGGTAAGTTGATTTGCTTGCCTCTAAATTTTTCATCTAGTATGTTACTCACGATCATTGGGTGAGGGGAATTCAGATTTATAAGAATGGACAGTCTCTGTCTTTTTGAAGGTAGTACCACAAATTGATTTGATAGAAAGTAGAGAATTATTGGAATTTCCAAAGGCTTACGTTTAAGCTTGCATGTGTTGGCCTATAATTGTATTTATTTGGTATGGATCATGCTATGATTGAGTAATACTGATTTTGTTTGAGTCAGGTAGGTAACTTAATCCGCCTACAGAACAATAAGTCATGGTATATGGCTTGTGAAGCTCCATAGGACAGTAGAATTCAAGTGTTCAAACAAATGACTTTGATCCTTTTCAATGTTGCAGTGGTCGTATGTGTTAAATTTTTAAATGACTAATTCTAAAGAAGCATTAACCCAGAGTCAAGACTTGATTTTTGGTCTGTAGCCTGCTGGTGTGTATCAATGGCTATTAGAATTGTTCAAATAAATGATGGTCAAGCTTCTACAACATTTCATACATAATCATGAGGTCAGGAATAGAGCACTACCAAGTTAGGTCACATGGGTCAAATCTATTGAAGATAATGTGTATGACTAAAGGGCTACATTCTTGTTATTATGTCCTTATCCTACTAGGGTTTAGTGACTACAAAGATTGTTCAAATTTGTGGCATTGGCCAAATTTTAATGTCACATGTGTTGAAAGTGCTATAGACTTCAAATTACTATTTTGAGAGAATCATGAGGTTTAAAATAATTACGATACGGTCAAGCCTTATCCGTAAATATGTATGTACCTGTAAGCCTAAGGGCTTTCTTATAATAAAGAATCAGAAAAACTGCTTGTGCAAAACCTCTATCAAGAGACCTATGTTTTGTGAGGGCACTTTTTAATGTTGAATCCCTTGGTAGTGATTTCATTGTGAACCTCGATTGAGAGACCACCCATGGGGAAATACCAGTTTGCACTTCTCAAGGGTGTTCTCAAAATACAGATTTACAGCAGTTGTCTTGTAACTTGTTAAGATATTCAAATAACTTCTTGCTCTGAACCGTGAAACCTGAAGTCATGATAATTGTTATCATTAAGCTTGATGGGGTGAAAGGCTGCTATCAAGCTTGATGGGGCGAAAGGCTGCTATCAAGCTTGATGGGGTGAAAGGCTGCTATCAAGCTTGATGGGGTGAAAGGCTGCTATCAAGCTTGATGGGGTGAAAGGCTGCTTTCAAGCTTGATGGGTCGAAAGGCTGCTATCAAGCTTGATGGGGTGAAAGGCTGCTATCAAGCTTGATGGGGTGAAAGGCTGCTATCAAGCTTGTTGAATTAAATGATATACTGTATAACCCATTCTAAGTGTCAAGGGTCATATATGTGATCAGTAAACAAATCCAGGGCAGAATTTGAGGCCTGGGGCTCTGGTCCTTTTGGAGCATTGTTAACCGTACTATTTAGCTAATTGATATATGAAAATGATTAATGATTTGTAAATATTAATGAAGATACAGGCCCTTCCTAATTTTGATTGTTAGACTTTCTGGACAATATTCCTTTTAAAAAGTGTTTATAATTGTATTTGAACAAGTATACTGCTCATGATCAAGTGGAGGTCAAAACTGGAACTGACTTTGTATATACTTACTGATGTTTAATAATGCCATTGTTCAGATAAAACTCCAGGACAAATACATGTTATATTTTGAATTGATTGCAGTACCAACTATTCCTGGGATGTTTGAGGCAAATGGTGTTTCTGTAAACTGTACGGATGGTTTATACCAGGACGCTGTAGGACAGACAAGCTGTAAGCAATGCCCTGATGGAACAGTGGCAGCCACAACAAGGGATGCATGTTTAAGTATGTCTCAGTAACCATAGAAATATTTAATTGTTTCTGTTCCAACACCTATAGATAACTATAAACATATTACAAATTTCCATTTCAGACACCTGTATAGATAGCAAAAAATAACGTTTAGATGTGTCATTTAAGATAACTGTGAAAGACCTACAAAAATATTAAAGTGTCATCTGTCCTTGTAACTATTGAAATGTTTAGGTGTGTCTCCTCTAACACCTGTCTAGATAAATATAAAATGTTATGGTGTGTCTCCTCTAACACCTGCCCTTGTAACTATAGAAATGTTAAGATGTGTCTCCTCAAACATATATCCTTGTAACTAGAAATGTTAAGGTGTGTCTCCTCTAACACCTGTCTAGATAACTATAAAATGTTATAAAAGGTGTGTCTCCTCTAACATCTGTCCTTGTAACTATAGAAATGTTAAGGTGTGTCTCCTCTAACATCTGTCCTTGTAACTA
>NW_018405052.1:11417-40169 GCF_002113885.1 Mizuhopecten yessoensis
TGTAACTATAGAAATGTTAAGGTGTGTCTCCTCTAACATCTGTCCATGTAACTATAGAATTGTTAAGGTGTGTCTCCTCTAACACCTGTCCATGTAACTACAGAAATGTTGAGGTGTGTCTCCTCTAACATCTGTCCTTGTAACTATAGAAATGTTAAAGTGTGTCTCCTCTAAAATCTGTCCTTGTAACTATAGAAATGTTAAGGTGTGTCTCCTCTAACTCCTGTCCTTGTAACTATAGAAATGTTAAGGGGTGTGTCCTCTTACATCTGTCCTTGTAACTATAGAAATGATAAGGTGTGTCTCCTCTAACATCTGTCCTTGTAACTACATAAATGTTAGGGTGTGTCTCCTCTAACATCTGTCCTTGTAACTACATAAATTTTAGGTTGTGTCACCTCTAACATCTGTCCTTGTAACTATAGAAATGTTAAGGTTTGTCTCCTCTAACACCTGTCCTTGTAACTATAGAAATGTTAAGGTTTGTCTCCTCTAACACCTGTCCTTGTTGTCTCCTCTAACATCTGTCCTTGTAACTACATAAATTTTAGGTTGTGTCACCTCTAACATCTGTCCTTGTAACTATAGAAATGTTAAGGGGTGTCTCCTCTAACACCTGTCCATGTAACTGTAGAAATGTTAAGGTGTGTCTCCTCTAACTCCTGTCCTTGTAACTATAGAAATGTTAAGGTGCGTCTCCTCTAACACCTGTCCTTGTAACTATAGAAATCTTAAGGTGTGTCTCCTCTAACACCTGTCCATGTAACTGTAGAAATGTTAAGGTGTGTCTCCTCTAACGTCTGTCCTTGTAACTATAGAAATGTTAAAGTGTGTGTCCTCTAAAATCTGTCCTTGTAACTATAGAAATGGTAAGGTGTGTCTCCTCTAACATCTGTCCTTTTAACTATAGAAATGTTAAAGTGTGTCTCCTCTAACATCTGTCTAGATAACTCTAGAAATGTTAAGGTGTGTCTCCTCTAACTCCTGTCCTTGTAACTATAGAAATGTTAAGGTGCGTCTCCTCTAACACCTGTCCTTGTAACTATAGAAATGTTAAGGGGTGTCTCCTCTAACACCTGTCCATGTAACTGTAGAAATGTTAAGGTGTGTCTCCTCTAACACCTGTCCTTGTAACTATAGAAATGTTAAGGTGTGTGTCCTCTTACATCTGTCCTTGTAACTATAGAAATGTTAAGGTGTGTCTCCGCTAACACCTGTCCTTGTAACTATAGAAATGTTAAGCTGTGTCTCCTCTAACATCTGTCCTTGTAACTACATAAATGTTAAGGTGTGTCTCCTCTAACACCTGTCCATGTCACTATAAATGTTAAGGTGTGTCTCCTCTAACACCTGTCTAGATATAGAAATGTATAGGTGTGTTGTTTTATGAAACTTGTTTAGACATTTTTAGCATATCAATTTTTAGGCAATTTATTGAACTTTTATCAGAAATTATTAATATACTAAGAAGTAACTTTAGCATATTAAAAAAAATGATTATTGTAAAAAACTATTAACTACTGGTTTAATATTTCATTTCAGCACATGAAAATAATTAAATAATCATAAAAGTATGTGTATGTTGATTGATTTGATCTTACTGACTGAAATGGTGAAGGGAAATGAAGCCAATTTTTTTATTGTCAATTTTTATACGCCCATCAAATTTGATGGGAGTATTATGGTATGGCGTTGTCCATCCGTCCGTCCGTCCGTCCGTCCGTCGTAAACTTTTGTTTGTCCAGCAATCTCCACCTACATTGTTCATTTCAGTATTTGAATTTTGTCCGGAGATCTACTCCTACATTTTTCGACCGATCTCTTTGAAACTTGGTATACATTATAATCATGATAGGAAATTGTGTCTCCCTTAAAAGGATTTTGATTAGACAATTTTTCCAAAAGTTATTGCCCTTTGTTCATTTCAGTATTTGATTTTTTTATCCAGAGATTTTTTCCTACATTTTTATAGCATGTCAGCTAACCACTCTTTGAATGATGCAGATCTTATTTCAATGTAAGAAAGTATATAACGCTATATGGCATTCGACGGGCGTATATTGTTCCGCCACGCGGTACTCTTGTTGATGTTTTAAATTTGACTTAGACAATTTTTGTTGTTGGTATTTAAAATCTACAATTTCCAATTTTTGTTGTTATTTGGCATTGGCAATTTTTGTTGCTGTGATTTGACACTGATATTTTAAGCTCACCTGGTCCAATGAATTCGAACCAAGGTGAGCATATGCCATACTGCGGCATCCTTTGTCTGTTGTCTGCTTTTAAGTTGGACTTTAATGTAACTCTCACCCTAACCATATATACAATTGCTGAGTATACTAAAGACAAGTATACACATGCTATCAGGATGGCTTCATGGTCTGGCCCCACCCTTAGAGACTTAGTCCTTTCGTCATAACTTTGAAACAATGGAGATGTGCAGCCATAACCATACAAATGCTGGGCATTAAGAGATAAACAATATCATGATATTAGAATTGATATTGGGGTCTGGCCCTACCCCAGAGACTTAATTCTTGGGCAATAACTTTGAAATGGTCGAGATTCCAACCCCTTAACCATATATACCATTTCTGGTATAAAGAGGCCAACACAATTATGATACTGAAATTAATCCTGGGATCTGGTACCACCACCAGGGGCTTAATTAGGGACCACATCAGAAATGCCCGTGCCCTATAGTAATCACAGTGTCTGTCCATCTGTCTGTCCACACTTTTGTTTCTGGGAATTTTCTCAAAATCTGTTTGAATTTTGTCATGATACACCGAGAAAGGTAGATGTACAATATGGGTTAAACATTTTTCTAAGGTCAAGGTCATTGTTGCTAAAAATACACAACGGGGTCTGGCTCCACCACAAGAGACTTAATTCCCAGGCCATAACTTTGAAACAATTGAGATGTGCAACCATAACCATACAAATGTTGGGCATTAAGAGATAAACAATATCATGATATTATAATTGACCCTTGGGTTTGGCCCTATTCCAGATACTTAATTCCTGGGCCATAACTTTAAAATGGTTGAGAATTCCACAACTCTAAAATCAAATTAACCATTACTGGGCATAATCCAGGTGGTAGTGACACAGGCCCTTTGGGTCTTTTTGGCTATAATTTGACATTGTCATTTTTTGTTGTTGTGAGTTGACATTAACAGTTTTTGTTGTTGTGATTTGACATTGACAGTTTTCGTTGTTGTTGTGGGTTGACATTGACAGTTTCTGTTGTTGTGAGTTGACATTGACAGTTTTTGTTGTTGTGGGTTGACATTGACAGTTTTTGTTGTGGTGAGTTTACATTGACTGTTTCTGTTGTTGTGATTTGACATTGACAGTTTTTGTTGTTGTGAGTTGACATTGACAGTTTTTGTTGTTGTGAGTTGACATTGACAGTTTAAGTTGTGGTGAGTTGACATTGACAGTTTTGTTGTTGTGGGTTGACATTGACAGTTTTTGTTGTGGTGAGTTTAACTTAACTGTTTCTGTTGTTGTGATTTGACATTGACAGTTTTCGTTGTTGTGAGTTGGCATTGACAGTTTTTGTTGTTGTGTGTTGACATTGACAGTTTTTTGTTGTTGTGAGTTGACATTGACAGATATACAAATGGGTTTTCTTCCATGACAGTTTTTGTTGTTGTGATTTGACATTGACAGTTTTCGTTGTTGTGAGTTGACATTGACAGTTTTTGTTGTTGTGTGTTGACATTGACAGTTTTACTGTGGTGAGTTTACATTGACAGTTTTTGTTGTTGTGAGTTGACATTGACAGTTTTTGTTGTTGTGGGTTGACATTGACAGTTTTTGTTTTTGTGAGTTGACATTGACAGTTTTTGTTGTTGTTGGTTGACATTGACAGATTTACTGTGGTTTGTCATTATTTATTTATTTGTGATTCCTTAAGGTTTATAAATGATAGCCATTTCAAAAATAGGAGTTATGAGTACGACATGAAATGTATATGTTTGTAATGCTCTATTTACTTTCAGACACTTGCCCGAGAGGTTTTATGTCTGATGATGGTTTTCCTCCCTGCCGTCCCTGCGCTAAAGATTATTACTGGAGCAATTCTACATATTGTGAACAATGTCCACCCAATACCAGCACTGTAGAACAGAATGGCATGGGAGTTCTTGGGGATTGTAAAGGTATGTTAAGCATTTATCTAATATTTTAAGTATTTTCCCATTTGAACATAATACAGTAAACTTACACATTTTTGTGATGTGGCCACACGAGCCTTTAGACACACCTACCTTTTGAAAAACTAATATACACAGGCATTCGTCACAATTTATTACCCCTGTCCAATGAGGTTGGTAGGGGATATACAAATGGGTTTTCTTCCATGTGTCCGGTATTGCTTAAAAAGTCTTCTAGTTAACCTCATGAAACTTTGAAGGCGCATCATTCCAGTAGTCTAGTGTTGCTGTTTGATATTGAGGAGTTTTCATTTTTGACATTTTCCCAGTTGCCATGGAAATAAATAGCTGGAAATGCAAAAATTGTCGTTTCCGTAGCATACGTCAGGAACTGCTAGAGATAACTACCTAACTCTCTAACCACATGCATCTAGTTGTCCAGTAGTGCCTTCTGCTATTAGGGTAACCATAAGACTAAATAGCAGGAAATGCAAAAATAGTCAACTTATTCTTGATTAAATGCGTTCAACCTAGCACACTGTTGTCATGGTCATGTTTAACTATAGATAACTCTACTACTACAGCCGAACTCTTGCACAGAGATGTTGGATCTCCCAATCCCCGCAATTTATCTCATGATGAAATCTGCCAGTAATTAATTCATAAAGAATAGAAATATCTTTGGTTTTAATGGTGTAAGATGGATTGATTTCTGACAAAAGGGGCAATTTCAGTGTATTTTTTTCTTTTTTCATGGTTTGAATTACGTAGAAAAGAGGGAAAATGCAAATGAGTTTATTTAAAGGTCATAAAGGATATTTGAAATATATTCTTTCAGCTTAAGTAAGTCAAGTAAGGGATTGGTGCTGGAGTTTGTAAGGGGGAGGGGGGAACATAAGGATTTTAAATGTGGACATCTCCCCTTGCACACAAATTCTCCCTTAAAGACCCCCCCCCCCCCCCCTTTCCTCCCCTGTGTTGAATTTATTTGTATATTGTTTTTAGCTCACCTGCCCAAAGGGCAAGTGGGCTTATGCTATGACGCGCCATCCGTCTTCCGTCTGTTTGGCGTCAACTTTTTACTTTAAACAACTTTTTCTCAATAACCAAACAGCCTTGGATGATAATATTTGGCCAGGAGCATGCTGGGATAAAGGGCTACCAAGTTTGTTCAAACAAATGACCTTCACCCATTTTCAAGGTCACAGGGGTCAAATATGTTTAAAACTTTTGAACAACTTCTCCTGAATACCAAAGATGCATAGGATCAAGATATTTGACAAGTATCATGCTCTGATGAAGGGCTACCAAGTTTGTTCAAATGAATGACCTTAATCTATTTTCAAGGTCACATATGTTTAAAACCTTTAAACAACTTCTTCTCAATAACAAAAAGGCCTTAGATGATGATATTTGGTCAGTAACATGGTGGGATGAAGGGCTACCAAGTTTTTTCAATCAATTGACCTGCACCCATCTTCAAGGTCACAGGGGTCAAATATATTTAAAACCTTTAAACAACTTCTCCTGAATACCCTACAAGATGCTTAGGATAATGATATTTGACCAGTATCACGCTGAGATGAAGGGCTACCAAGTTTGTTCAAACAAATGACCTTCACCCATTTTTAAAGTCACAGGGGTGAAACATATTAAAAACCTTTCAACAACTTCTCCTCAATAACCAAAAGGCCTAGGATGATGATATTTGGCTAATATCATGCTTGGATGACTCACGTTTTGACATACATATTTACTCGCATATTGACACACATACTGACATACATATTGACTCACTTACATATTGACACACATACTGACATACATATTGACTCACATATTGGCACACATACTGACATACATATTGACTCACTTACATATTAACACTCATACTGACAAACATATTGACTCACTTATGTATTGACACTCATACTGACAAACATATTAACTCACTAATGTATTGACACTCATACTGACATACATATTAAGTCCCTTACGTATTGAAACACATATTGACACACATATTGACTCGCTTACATATTGACTCACATACTGACATACATATTGACTCACATACTGACAAACATATTGTCTAATTTACATATTGACTCACATTTTGACATACATATTGACACAAACTGACAAACATATTGACTCACTTACATACTGACATATACTGACAAACATAATGACTCACTTACGTACTGACATATAATGACAAACATATTGACTCACTTACATACTGATCGACATATACTGACAAACATATTGACTCGCTTACGTACTGACATACTGACAAACATTGACTCACTTACGTACTGACATATACTGACAAACATATTGACTCACTTACATACTGACATTAAGTGACAAACATATTGACTCACTTACATACTGACATACATATTGAATGGTGGTTGCAACTGATAAAATGTAGAACTGGATTTATATGATACTGACACAAAATGACCTGCTAATAAAATGTACCACATACGCTTTCCTTTTTTAGCTGAATGTCAGGCTGGAATGTTTTCCCCTACTGGCTATGAGCCATGTAAACCATGCCCAACAAATTTCTATCAGGTGTTGACTGGGCAGAAGGGATGTTTGGAATGTCCTGAAACACAGATAACAAACAGTACTGGCAGTAACAGCTCAAACCAGTGTTGGACACCAGGTAAACCATTGTTTTGTGTGATATATAACGAGATATATAACTACCAGTACTAGCAGTATAAAGAACTTGAAGTAACAACTCAGCCCTGTGTGTTGTGTCAGTTAAACCATTGTTTTGTGAGATATATCACGACCAGTACTAGCAGTAACAACTCAGCCCTGTGTGTTATGTCAGTTAAACCGTGATTGTTTTGTGAGATATATAACGACCAGTACTGGCAGTAACAACTCAGCCCTGTGTGTTGTGTCAGGTAAACCATTGTTTTGTGAGATATATCATGACCAGTACTAGCAGTAACAACTCAGCTCTGTGTGTTGTGTCAGTTAAACCATTGTTTTGTGTGATATATCACGACCAGTACTAGCAGTGACAACTCAGTCCTGTGTGTTATGTTAGGTAAACCATTTGTAAGAATTATTTATGATCATTCTTTGACTGCTATCTACTCTGTCACAATCAAAATGTCACACAAAAACTTTTCAATTGTTGTCATATATTAACCTGTATACAGTCTTCAATTACAAATCTAAAGAAAATGTTAAAAAAGCAGGAACTTATACATAGGAACCAATCACTAGTATCGGTACCACTTTGATATAGTTTATATAGTCTGTGGTATCATAGGAACCAATCACTAGTATAGGTACCACTTTGATATAGTTTATATAGTCTGTGATATCATAGGAACCAATCACTAGTATAGGTACCACTTTGTTATAGTTTGGGTAATCTGTGGTATCAAAGGAACCAATCACAAGTATAGGTACCACTTTGATATAGTTTATATAGTCTGTGGTATCATAAGAACCAATCACTAGTATAGGTACCACTTTGTTATAGTTTATATAATCTGTGGTATCACAGGAACCAATCACTAGTATAGGTACCACTTTGATATAGTTTATGTAATCTGTGATATCACAGGAACCAATCACTAGTATAGGTACCACTTTGTTATAGTTTATATAATCTGTGGTATCATAGGAACCAATCTCTAGTATAGGTACCACTTTGATTTAGTTTATATAATCTGTGGTATCATAGGAACCAATCACTAGTATAGGTACTACTTTGATTTAGTTTATATAATCTGTGGTATCATAGGAACCAATCTCTAGTATAGGTACCACTTTGATTTAGTTTATATAATCTGTGGTATCACAGGAACCAATCACTAGTATAGGTACCACTTTGTTATAGTTGATGTAATCTGTGGTATCACAGGAACCAATCACTAGTATAGGTACCACTTTGTTATAGTTGATGTAATCTGTGGTATCACAGGAACCAATCACTAGTATAGGTACCACTTTGATATAGTTTATATAATCTGTGGTATCATAGGAACCAATCACAAGTATAGGTACCACTTCGTTATAGTTTATATAATCTGTGGTATCACAGGAACCAATCACTAGTATAGGTACTACTTTGTTATAGTTGATATAATCTGTGGTATCACAGGAACCAATCACTAGTATAGGTAATATTTTGATATTATTCATATAATCTGTGGTGTCATAGGAACCAATCTCTAGTATAGGTACCAATTTGTTATAGTTTATATATCTGTGGTATCATAGGAACCAAGCTCTATTATAGGTACCACTTTGTAATAGTTTATGTAATCTGTGGTATCATAGGAACCAATCTCTATTAGTTTATATAGTCTGTGATATCATAGGAACCAATCACTAGTATAGGTACCACTTTGTTATAGTTGATGTAATCTGTGGTATCACAGGAACCAATCACTAGTATAGGTACTATTTTGATATAGTTTATGTAATATGTGGTATCACAGGAACCAATCACTAGTATAGGTACTATTTTGATATTATTCATATAATCTGTGGTATCATAGGAACCAATCTCTAGTATAGGTACCACTTTGTTATAGTTTATATATCTGTGGTATCATAGGAACCAATCTCTATTATAGGTACCACTTTGTAATAGTTTATGTAATCTGTGGTATCATAGGAACCAATCTCTAGTATAGGTACGATTTTGATATAGTTTATTTAATCTGTGGTATAATAGGAACCAATCACTAGTATAGGTACTATTTTGTTATAGTTTATTTAATCTGTGGTATCATAGGAACCAATCTCTATTAGTTTATATAGTCTGTGATATCATAGGAACCAATCACTAGTATAGGTACCACTTTGTTATAGTTGATGTAATCTGTGGTATCACAGGAACCAATCACAAGTATAGGTACCACTTCGTTATAGTTTATATAATCTGTGGTATCATAGGAACCAATCTCTATTATACGTACCACTTTGTAATAGTTTATGTAATCTGTGGTATCATAGGAAACAGGAACCAATCACTAGTATAGGTACTATTGTGATATAGTTTATATAATCTGTGGTATCACAGGAACCAAGCACTAGGATAGGAACCACTTTGTTATAGTTTAGGTAATCTGTGGTATCATAGGAACCAATCTCTAGTATAGGTACCACTTTGTTATAGTTTCTGTAATCTGTGGTATCATAGGAACCAATCACTAGTATGGGTACCACTTTGATATAGTTTATATAATCTGTAGTATCACAGGAACCAATCACTAGGATAGGAACCATTTTGTTATAGTTTATGTAATCTGTGGTATCATAGGAACCAATCACAAGTATAGGTACCACTTCGTTATAGTTTATATAATCTGTGGTATCATAGGAACCAATCAATAGTATAGGTACCACTTTGATATAGTTTATATAATCTGTGGTATCACAGGAACCAATCACTAGGATAGGAACCACTTTGTTATAGTTTATGTAATCTGTGGTATCATAGGAACCAATCTCTAGTATAGGTACCACTTTGTTATAGTTTATGTAATCTGTGGTATCATAGGAACCAATCTCTAGTATAGGTACTATTTTGATATAGTTTATTTAATCTGTGGTATCATAGGAACCAATCTCTAGTATAGATACCACTTTGTTATAGTTTATATAATCTGTGGTATCACAGGAACCAATCACAAGTATAGGTACCACTTTGTTATAGTTTATGTAATCTGTGGTATCATAGGAACCAATCTCTAGTATAGATACCACTTTGTTATAGTTTATATAATCTGTGGTATCACAGGAACCAATCTCTAGTATAGGTACCACTTTGTTATAGTTTATATAAGCTTTTTGAAGTACACCTCTTTCATTCATGTTTTAGAATTATGTCCTGCATCTCCCACACCATGCAGTGGAAATGGTTCATGCAGTGTGAAAAACCATGAAAAGTTCTGCAACTGCAATTCAGGTATTTAGAGTGACACCGCCAATACCAGCCTGTATTAATAACAATGTTACAATATAATTAAAAGGAAAATATGTTTTGTAGCTTTTGGATTAGCAATTACATGAATAAAATTGGAACGTTGTATAAAAGATTATTGTGGCCCCTTATATATATAATTAGGGCGGAGGAGCAGAACTGAATAGGGTAAATAGGAGACTTAAGTCTGCATGTGTCAGGTGCAAGGCAGGCTAGTCTGAGACCAGTGAAATCTCCATCTGGACTAGCTAGTGGTTTTAAAAGCTGCTAGTCCAATTTTCTAGACAAAATTTTAAATTACTTATAACGTTCAATGATATTGGGTGAGTAGAATTTGCACAAGGACTAGTAAAATGAAGTATACCGTTGATGATCCTGAAGAGATGAAAACACTCAGGCTACCAATATATTTGACATGGCATAATCATTTGTGTGTGAGGTGTAATGGCGGATACCTATTGGATGTATATGGTAGGGCTAGTGACATCAAATATCCCTAATCCTTTACCTGGGCCCGTATATATGAAACCGTTCTCATGCTCAAGCATGGATTCTGATGTGCTGAAGCCAACTTTCTTGTTACTCGCTTAAATCCTGTAAAACAATCAAAAAGTCAAATGTAAACATTGAAACAGTAGTTAGCTTCAAGTCTCTTCAAAATGTTTCCAAAGCATTGACAAAATAAGATGTATTTATTAAGTTACAACAAGAACAATAAGTTAGACTTGAGCACAAAATCCATGCTTGAGCATGAGAACGGTTTCATGAATACGGGCCCTGTACTAATGGAGAAAAGTAGTCTTTTTACATTATACATTGTATTGGTATGGAAGTTAGACCATTATGTATTTTAATTATTCAGATGATTTGTTTAAGGAAGTATTCAGAAATGCAATCCTGATTGCAATGTGAATTTCTGGTGATTAAGGTGTTGTATTTTTTGTGTGCTATATTTTTAACAGGATACTATGGTATGTGTAAGTTTTGTGTGCTATATTTTGGACAGGATACTATGGTATGTGTAATTTTTGTGTGCTATATTTTTGACAGAATACTATGGTATGTATGTATGTGTAAGTTTTGTGTGCTATATTTTGGACAGGATACTATGGTATGTGTAATTTTTGTGTGCTATATTTTTTGACAGAATACTATGGTATGTATGTATGTGTAAATTTTGTGTGCTATATGTTTGACAGGATACTCTGGAAGCGATTGTCAACTCATGAACAATTTCTGTGATGAGAGTCCTTGTGTCAGAGGAACTTGTAATAATAACCAAGGTATTAGCTTCACCTGCACATGCGATACAGGTAAGTTATTTAAATTTTCAGAGAAAATTGGGGATATTAATTTGAGTGTATCTGTATGTTTTAAACATAGTATTGGAATGTTGGGAGAAAAATAATCATCCCCTACCTTGAGGGTGTGAAAGGGAATTCTCCAACCCTTGAAATGATTGTTTGAGCCAAGGGTTGGACAACCAAATGATCAACCTGAGAGTTGGAGATTCTTTGTCACACCCTCAACGTAGGAAAAGATTCTATTTATCCTACATATGAATATTACTTCCTCCTTTATATAAAAATGAAGTCGTTCAGACTCCCCTTTTATTTTAAGGTTCTATTTTCGATTCAAAAGTCACCATTTTTGGTGGCCAGGTGATGCTGTTTCTTTTCTAGACCAACTTTTTTTCAAAAACTAGTGCTCAACAAATTCTGTGGACAATGTCAGTCAATACTCAGAATTAATGCTTACAGGTTTTACTGGGGACCGGTGTGATAGAGACACTACAAACCGTTGTACACCAAACACTTGCCAAGCTGGATCATGTAGAAATATAAAGAACGGTGCTGACTGTCTCTGTCCTCTTACTGGAGGATTCACACAGCCAAGGTAAGTAAAATATCTGGTCCTATATATCATAAACAGAACACAGCTTCATATTTTGATTCCCAAAATTTACTTTTTGCTTTTCAGTAACAGGTCATTTCAGTTTATTAGGCCCCCGCATTGGAGATGGGGGTGCACTATAGTAATCAGTGTCCATTCACAATTTTATTTCCGACCTTATCTCCGAAACCAAAAGGCCTACCTTTCTGAAATTTGAAACGGTGATACCCTGTGAAATGTAAATGACAATACAGGATCATACCTGCTAATCCCTGAATCTCCCAATGGGGGTCATGACCCCTATTGGAAAAATCTGTGGGCGGTGATAACGCATGACAAAAAATTCACGTCAAAATTAATCATTTAATTTTTGCGACGTCACGGCATAACATATGTAATTGTGTCTTCTGGTATGGTTTAGGACTTTTTTAAAATAAATAAAACAACTCTTATTTTCACACATTTTGTTTTATTACATTCTCTCTTTTCAAAATACTGATTTCCCTGTACATACAGGTAGTTTGAGTTAATTGTAGAAAACTTGGCATCTGATGCATACTGGAAGCATGAACTCATCTAGAAGCTCCTCTATCTATTTCTCCCTCTCATCTGCATGTACTACATTGGGAATCTGACTGTCTGCAGGTTGGAAACTGGAAAAAATAAAATATGCATTTATGTTAAATACAGATTTTAAAGCAATCTTGCGATCGCGATATGGGAAAGCATTTTCATGCAGATTTTGGTAAATTAGAATGATCTGTCGTTGAGAAAGTAATATGCTCAGCACTGAAGTTGCTTAATAACGTGACTTTGCGTTTATAACCTTGTCGTCAGACATTGGAAATTCGATAATCGTATGTTTTATCATAAAACGCACCCCTACCTATCGAAAATAATTAAGTATACAGTACAGTTTACAATAAGAATGATCAGGCTCAATATTTTTATGACATAACAAAGCCACTCAAAATCCCTTTTCCACAAAGTATTACAATAGCAGACATACTTTTTTTTTTTCTACGTTTAACGCAGTCCGAATTACGGTTGTGCATGTGAAATCGCACTGTTGTAATAGTAAACAGTACTCGCCTTTCAAATTTGCCTGGCTTCCACGAAAGAGAGACTGCCATTGTGAAAACATTTCAAATGGTGTACAGACTTTACCCATAAGTTAATGCTAAGACATACTAATACGAGCATGGATGCGAGTGATTCCGGGTCATGTTGACGGAATGCGGGAGATTTGTATCACCGGCGTGGGTCATAAGTTGGTTGCATTGCGGGTGATAAGTTAATTTTGCGGGTGTGACCCGCAGGATGCAGGTCATTTAGCAGGTATGCAGGTTGAGCAATTTTATAAGGTCCAGGGTTGAGGTCATTGTTACTAAAGCTAGACCATAGGAGTACATTCCTTATCTTGGAGAATCCGGAAGTCTATTGTTTGGAAGTTTGGTGATATACTGTGATAATTATGTAGATGTGCAAGAGCTTGAGAGGTTTAAAAAGTTACGGCCAAGATAAGGGTCACTGTTACTAAAAACAGATTTTGGGGGTGGTCAGTCACGCACATGGTGAGGCCTTTGCTGACCTGTCAGTGTTCTGGTTCATGCTAATTCACTTAAAAGTAAAGGTATATATAGCAAATGGTCCGTCCATCTGATTCTAATTTTGTCAGCTGAATCTTCTCTAATAAAAACCTCACAGATATGTTTATCAAGAGCCGATGATGTGTGTCCTGTAACATTCTCAGCTCTATAACCTACAGGTCAAGGTCAGATCAAAGGCCAAATAACCATAAAGCATAAGGTCATATCTTCTAAATGGCTCAGATAACTGATATTTAGCCGGAAGCTTTCTGAGGTAAAGTGGTATCACAATTGTTGAGATAAATGTTCTTCACAGACATTTTCAAGGTCACAAGTCCCTTGAGAAATATGTGTTCAAATCATCGAATGACACATTCTTCAGAACCATTTAGCATAGAGTTCTGTATTTTGCCTTTAAATTATTGTTGGGTGAAGCCAGCTTACTTTTATTCAAATAAATGCCCTTGACCTTCAATCAAAATTACAAGGGTCAAAAGTTGTTAAAAAGGTTTAAAGGACTCCTTCTGATGAAACACGAGTAATACTATTAAGCCTGTATTGTTGTGGGGTCAGGTACATTGGTAAATACCCAGGTTAAATTGATCTTAATTTCACAGGGACCAACTGCCTTGATATTTTGAATACTTTCTTCTTGATAACGATGAAAAATGCAGTTGTGATATTTAGCCTTAATCAGCTTGTACCTGTTGGGAGTAACTGCTCAAATATGCATCAAAGCTGTTGTAATAAATAAGAAATAACTTAGTCAGAAGTTACAGTTGGTTAGCTCACCAGACCATTAGACTAACAGAACTACTAGGCCTGTATTCATTAGCTTTTCAGGAGTTATAGGCTATAATTGAGCAAGCTAGCCTCTAGTTTTGAGAAAGCTTGCTTATATACTTATTTATTTAGTAAAAGAACATCAGTCTTTCCTTTAATTTATCTGTGTTTTGAAAACCTAGATACATATTGTGAGTTGCTTTTACTGTTATATTTATGAAAGGCAATGATAATAATACAAGCATCACTCATTTCCTGTTTTATTTTGAAACTGAATAATTGTTGTAAAAAGGCAGATTTAGTATTGTGTAAAAGTTATTTTCTAAGTCTTTGTTATTTCCTTTGATTATAGCTGTGAACGTTTGGACAACTTGTGTGCTGGCATCCAGTGTTCTAATGGCGGTACCTGTGTCGCCTTTGGGTCTGTTCGTAAACAATGTCTCTGTCAGCCGGGATATACTGGTGAAAACTGTGAAATCAATATAAGTAAGTAAAGTGTGGCGTGTAATGGAACACCTAGAGCTCACAATAATGTATTGTAAAAAAAGAAGTCACGTTAGAGAGAAGGATATCGTTATTGTTTGGTAACATAGCATCTGGTACAGCATACAAGTAATGTTTTATATTATAAGTGTCCTAATGGTATGAACTCAGTGGCTTAATACAAACATACTTATTATTGAGTCTTACGTAATAAAGCAATACATTTGTTTTATGCAGATGAGTGTACTTTGAACCCACAAGGCTGTTTGTATAATGGCACATGTAGTGACGGTGTCAACGCCTACAGCTGCCAGTGTAGACCTGGCTTCAGTGGTAACAGGTGCCATGTCCGTAACAACTTCTGCAGCACTGACCCTTGTGCAGATGCTGAATGCTACAACGACTATGACAACTATAAATCAGTATGCGTATGTCATGATGGATTTGAAGGTACTATCATGGAGTGTTAAAATTCATTTTGCATCCATATTCAGAATTTCTTTAAATCTTAAAAGGGTTACAAATCTGAAAGATGAATATCTTGTTTGAAAAAGAAAATATAATTATACATTTTTGCCAAAGATTGTGCTATTAAATCCCAAACTGTTTGATACAGCAACAGTATCATTGTTGTTGGTAATTTTAAAATGCAATAAAGAGAAAATTTAATGGATTTCCATTTCGATACCATATGTATCTATTTCACTTGTATGGGATAATATTCTGATGTTTCCACTCATGAAAAATATATATTGTACTCAACATAAAAAACCAATATATATTCACAAAACATTCGTATGGCAAACTTTACCGTTATTTTTACTGTGAAAAATATCAGTATCCTGCAATACTCGTGACATTAGCTCTGAAGAGCTAGAAGAGTTATTATGACGACAAAACATAAGAATAAATATCATTGCAAGGTAATAAAACATATTTATCATCTATACATATACTACTTTATACCACCTACCAGTAGCATGATAAATTCATTATCATTGGTTGTCAGTATGAAAAATAGTTGAGAAAGGCTTGAGAAGAACTTAAGAACGGATTTCCCCATCTCCAGCACTTGGGAACGTATTTTCTCAAAAAAGAACGTCTGCTCGCTCCAGATGACGTCCGAAACCGGAAATAGTGTCCAAACAAAAATGATCTGTGTAAGAAAATGGTCTGTCATAAACATATCAATACAAAGTTAGGAAAAATATTGTGAGAATAACAACACCATTTCAGTTGTAAATGTGCATCTGGAAAAGCCAATGACGATAGGATTGTTTTAAAAATATTTATTCTATGTAGTTTTAAGGTTCATTGTATTCCTCCGTGCAAAACTTCTATTTGTTTACGTTTGTCATCCTTGACCATTGAGCTTAAAAGTCATTTGGAAAACATGGTGTTTAGTTGAGTTTTTTAAATGGAGAAATATATAAGGTAGTAGTATATAGATGATAAATAGTTTACCTTACAGTATTTTCAGTGTTTGTCATCCATATACAGTGATAATCTATAAATAAAAACTACTAAAGCTAGGTATAAGAGATTTTTTTCAAACATGATAATAAAAAGTACGTAGATAAGAGCAAGCACAAATCTCATGCAAATCTGATTGTGTAAGGATATATCTTTGAAGGGGCTTAAACAGTTTTACCTATCCTTAGTTTATAATTAATGTTATGGAACTGACTTATTTCATTAGGACTGGTAGGTGGTATGAAGAAAAATGTGTAAATTAGATTGAATAGATCTGTGATAACTTTACCTGTGCTCAACTTAAGTTTTCTACTCATAACTTGACCAAAATAGAAAACTATTCCTTACATTATAGTACTTTTCTGTAAATGTTTCCCAACTATTTTTGACATTTTCATAACTTAATGATGTATAATCAGTTCAATAAAAGTAACAGCCAGAAATTTGCAGAAATCTTGGTTTACTCTGCCAACATCTACTGTTGATAAGTTCCTGTAATAGTGTCTCGTTAATGGAAAGTTTGCGTAGCTCGGCTCGACTTTCTGAATTGTCAACACCATGGAAACTTGTTCAGGTTTTATGGTCAGACTATAAGATGATACCTCCAGTTTGTGAGGACAATGGTTATTGAGTGAATGTCTGTGTAAACAGTATATAAACAATAAAAATCAGACTAACAAAAATATTCAACTTATCAGATGGTACAACTATTGTTGTATACTGTAGGAGCACTTGGTCAAATAGATACTAACATTGTATAGCAGTAAAATGAATTATTGATTACTGTATTACAGTTTTAATCATCAACAAATTACATAAGTATTGGTCATGAAAAGTTCTTTTTTACACAACCAATAAAAGTTTCTATGTGACGTTTCAATGACTAGTACGGTATGTACACTGTCACCTTCATCAGACAAATGACCAGTGAAGCATGGTGCTGGATCGAGACAACTTACCTGAGACTAATTGGCTCCTTTAAACCTTCCGACTTAAGCTACGGAAATACAGTAATGAAAAATTAAAAGAAAAACTCAGAATGAACATAACAAATAATTTGAATGTTTTTCTTGTGTTACATTTGTAGTACAAGATGCTGGAAATGGGAAATGTACATCTACGGTGAAGTGTCCTCTGGGTAATGCATTCTGTAATAATGGCAGCTGCAACAACGATAAGTGTTTCTGTCTGAATGGCTATACAGGTTCACGCTGTCAGCATGACTTTACAGACTGTACCATGAACTCGTGCAAGAATGGTGGAACATGTGTAGACAAACATTCGGGTTTTGACTGTATGTGTATGTCTGGCTATACAGGTGAGTCTGTCTGACGTACACCATCTGTGTAATACTGTAATAAAATGTCTTAACTATACAGGTGAGTCTGTCTGACGTACACCATCTGTGTAATACTGTAATAAAATGTCTTAACTATACAGGTGAGTCTGTCTGACGTACACCATCCGTGTAATACTGTAATAAAATGTGTTAACTATACAGGTGCGTCTGTCTGACGTACATCATCTGTGTAATACTGTAATAAAATGTGTTTACTATACAGGTGAGTCTGTCTAACGTACACCATCTGTGTAATACTGTACTATAATCTGTTAACTATACAGGTAAGTCTGTCTAACGTACACCATCTGTGTAATACTGTACTATAATCTGTTTACTATACAGGTGAGTCTGCCTAACGTACACCATCTGTGTAATACTGCCTGTAAATTTTTAACCGTTTAAGATATCTTGATCAAACTTGAAGTATACCTGCATCCCTAACAGAAGGTGTGCAGTGCACTGGAATTAGGTCTTGTGCCCCACTATATACAGAGTTATTGCCCTTTGTTTATTTTTTATACGGAAGTTTGTCCCGAGCATAAGTTCCATGTTATTTCACCTTCATTGACCAAATTTACCATATTCATGTATCTTGGGAAGGCGGAATCTCTCGCACTGCAATCGGGTCTTGTGCCCCACTATATTAAAAGTTTAAATAAAGTAAACGAAGAAGCATCAACACCAAGGATTCCGTTACAGGAAGAGGTTTTATTGTTGACATGTTTAAGTTTATAAAAAATAATGAGCCATTAGAGGAACCAGATTGTAATCAGATGTGTGAAAATTCCTATTTTTATATACATGTTAATGTTTCTATTATAAGTACCAAAGCTGCCGAAACTTAACAAAATTGTTAAGACAATAATTTAAATGTTTAATGGTTTAGGATATACACACCTTTATCTTGATGTGACCTTTCTATTCTTCCTAATATTGGCTAATAAGGAGACATTCTAGTTTAAACTAATGTTCTTGAACCACTTTCAAGGTCTTAGGGGTCGAATGTATGAAACAATTGCTTCTGAATTACTAAGAAGTATTGGGCAATGATATTTTTCCTGTAGCTTAATAGTAAAGTGATATGAAGTGTTGGAGCTGAAAAAAAGATCTAGACAAGGTCACGTTAGTAACAGAAGTAAATCTTTGACCTTTAAACTCTTTGAAGGTCACAGATGTAAGATGAATAACAGGTAAGAGCAATAAAGACCACTTGAGTTTGATAAGATGAACACAATTTGATCGTGCTATCAGAATAGGCAATGGGGGTCTGTCTCTTCCTTTTAAGACTAAGTCCATGGGGCACAACGAGACCCAAACTGTTTAACCATATAAACAATTTCTTGGTGTAAAAGACCAATAGACATTCTACCCGATTGATATTTAAGGGTAAAAACCCCTTCCCTTAGGGACTTAGTCTTTGGCTTATACCCATGGGTTTGGAAACATAGCCCAAATGGAGAGCCAAAGTTAGATTTGTTATACTCAAGAAACTAAATTTTAATAAACCAGCTCTAGGATTGTCTACGCCTTATCTTGTATGTCGTGTATACAATCTAGTTTAAAAAAAAGGAAGAATCCAAGTCGAACAAATATACTCATAATCTCATATTGCCAAATAATGTGCATTTTTGAAAATATTGACTTGCAGCAAATTTATATTTGATTAACCATTTGAAATGCTATAACGGAATGACTGTTGTTTTGTAGGGAACGACTGCAGTGTCAACATTAATGATTGTTTGGGTCAGTGCCAAGGTGAACATGTCATTTCAACAAGCGTAGGATGTATGGACAAAGTTAATGACTTCATGTGCAACTGTGAAGCAGGATGGACAGGCAAAAACTGCACAGTGAGTCTTATTTCTACATTGAAGTAATAAGGGATGATATAGTGTTTAAAGCACTAAATGGTCCCTTCATTATGACAAACCCCTTCCAACTAATTGAGGGGGTAGGAGGTATATAATAGTCACTGTCAGTGCATCCAAATTTAGTTTTTATTGGCTCACCAGTCCGAAGGGCTAGTGCTATGGCGAAGCGTCTGACATTGGTCCGTCGTTCATCAACTTTTCCTTTAAGCAACTTCTACTGAAGAAAGGATAGGACTAGAGTCATGATATTTGGCTGAAAGCATCGTTGGTAAAAGCACCACTAAATTTGAGAATGAAAAATGACCTTGACCTTCTTTCAAGGTCACAGGGGTCTCAAATGTGTCAAATACTTAAAAAGACTTCTTCTGCAGAACTGAAAGGTATAGAATCTTAATATTGGCGGGTAACTTCTTTTGATTGAGCACTACAAAGTTTGAGAATGAAAATGACCTTGACCTACACTTTAATGATCACAGGGGTAAAATATGTCGAACCCTTCAAACAACTTCTTCTGTAGAACTGAAAGAACTGAAGACGCCATCATCCAAATATTGAGATTGTGTTATCATTTGGCTGGTGGCTTCTTGGAATAGAGCCTGACAAAGTTTGAGAATGAAAATGACCTTGACCTACTTTCAAGGTCACAGGGGTAAAATATAGCAAAAACATCAGAAGATTTCTGATGAATAATTAAATGGCATAAAATCATAATATTTGGCTGTAGGTTTCACGGATTGAGCTCAACTAAGTTTGCAATTGAAAATTACTTCAACCTGCTATCAAGGTCACAGGGGTCAAATATAGCAAAAACTGTAAACAGCTTTTTTTGAGAAAGGGAATGGCATAGACTTCCAAGTGTTACAACTGAATGAGTTTGTAAGACTTTCAAGTCACTGTGGTGAAATGTGTTGAAATCTTATAACAGGTTGTTTTGAATAACCAAGAAACATAGGTAAAGAGTTTGATCCTATAGGTTTATATAAATCTTATTTGGTATAAAGTATTCTTTGATCCTAAAGGTTTATATAAATCTTATTTGATATAAAGTATTCTTTGATCCTATAGGTTTATATAAATTGTATTTGATATAAAGTATTCTTTGATCCTATAGGTTTATATAAATCTTATTAGATATAAAGTATTCTTTGGTCCTATAGGTTTATATAAATCTTATTTGATATAAAGTATTCTTTGATCCTATAGGTTTGTATAAATCTTATTTGATATAAAGTATTCTTTGATCCTATAGCTATATATAGGTTTATATAAATCTTATTTGATATAAAGTATTCTTCGATCCTGTAGGTTTATATAAATCTTATTTGATATTAAGTATTCTTTGATCCTATAGGATTATATAAATCTTATTTGATATAAAGTATTCTTGGCCCAATATGATTATTCTTGACCAAATATGATTCAATGTTGTATAAACCATGCCCCAACCCCAAAGGGTACAAAGGAATGGGACCCAATAAGGTAAGGGTGTTGCTGAGGGACAGAGCCAATGTTTGGAATATGTGTAGTACAGTAAAACATTTAATGAAAACTTTTGCTATGACTGCTTTAATGTCCTGGTGAGCAATACAGTCCCACTGGGCATTATAGTATGGTAACATTAAGTCAAACACTTGATTATATTTTTGGTCATTGGTCAAGGTTAAAGGGTCAAAAGTTATGAGAAAATCAGGATGGGAAGGAATGAGGGTGGTGTAGTGGGGTATATCAATGTGAGCCTCTGATCACTTATTTACCAAAATCTGAAACAACTGTTAAACCCTGATGTAAAGTTTAATGTTTTGATAGCAAGAGACCTGGTGTCATTATAACTGGTCTTCAGCATGCTAGTGTATTTGTTGAATGACTTAACATACTTTTAAGGCAACTCGTTTGATTTATTGGAACACTTTGCTGAAATGATGAGAGGAAGCATAATACATACAATTGGTACCATCTTGGTGCATCACTACTGCTTTTTATTTACAGGAGAACATTGATGAATGTGCTAGCTACCCTTTTTACTTACAGGAGAACATTGATGAATGTACTAGCTACCCTTTTTATTTACAGGAGAACATCGATGAATGTGCTAGCTACCCTTTTTATTTACAGGAGAACATCGATGAATGTGCTAGCTACCCTTTTTATTTACAGGCGAACATTGATGAATGTGCTAGCTACCCTTTTTATTTCCAGGAGAACATTGATGAATGTACTAGCTACCCTTTTTATTTACAGGAGAACATTGATGAATGTACTAGCTACCCTTTTTATTTACAGGAGAACATTTGTGAATGTGCTAGCTACCCTTTTTATTTACAGGAGAACATTGATGAATGTACTAGCTACCCTTTTTATTTACAGGAGAACATTTATGAATGTGCTAGCTACCCTTTTTATTTACAGGAGAACAGTGATGAATGTGCTAGCTACCCTTTTTATTTACAGGAGAACATTGATGAATGTACTAGCTACCCTTTTTATTTACAGGAGAACATCGATGAATGTGCTAGCTACCCTTTTTATTTACAGGAGAACAGTGATGAATGTGCTAGCTACCCTTTTTATTTACAGGAGAACATCGATGAATGTGCTAGCTACCCTTTTTATTTACAGGCGAACATTGATGAATGTGCTAGCTACCCTTTTTATTTACAGGAGAACATTGATGAATGTGCTAGCTACCCTTGCAGGCATGGAGCAAGCTGTACTGATGGGGATAATACCTACACATGTAATTGTACAATAGGTTGGACTGGACAAAATTGTGATACTGCAATAAACAACTGCCCTGACAATAAATGCAAAAATGAAGGAAACTGCTTCAACATGAATGAAGGATTCTTCTGCAGGTATAGGATATTTTCTGTGTGCATATCATCCATTCTACACTTGTATCAGACATTTAAAAAGTATGTAAAAAAAAGTAGACATTTTAGAGGTATATCATTAAGAATTACCAGGTATATAAGACATTATACAGTTAAATTAGACTACCTACAGGTATATTAATCAACCTACAGGTATATTAATCATCCTACAGGTATATCAGACAACTAACAGAAATATCAGACAACCTACACGTATATTAAATATTCTTATAAATATTCTTCAGGTACATCAGACACTCTTAAGGTACATCAGACACTCTTCAGGTACATCAGACACATCAGGCACTCTAAAGGTACATCAGACAATCTAAAGGTACATCAGACACTCACTCTAAAGGTATATCAGACACTCCCTCTAAAGGTACATCAGACACTCTTCAGGTACATCAGACACTCTTAAGGTTCATAAGACACTCTAAAGGTACATCAGACACTCTCCAGGTACATCAGACACTCTCCAGGTACATCAGACACTCTTCAGGTACATCAGACACTCTTCAGGTATATCAGACACTCTAAAGGTACATCAGACACTCTAAAGGTACATCAAACACTCACTCTAAAAGTACATCAGACACTCTAAAGGTACATCAGACACTCTTCAGGTACATCAGACACTCACTCTAAAGGTACATCAGACACTCTAAAGGTACATCAGACACTCTAAAGGTACATCAGACACTCTAAAGGTACATCAGACACTCTAAAGGTACATCAGACACTCTAAAGGTACATCAGACACTCTAAAGGTACATCAGACACTCTAAAGGTACATCAGACACTCTAAAGGTACATCAGACACTCTAAAGGTACATCAGACACTCTAAAGGTACATCAGACACTCTAAAGGTACATCAGACACTCTAAAGGTACATCAGACACTCTACAGGTACATCAGATACTCTAAAGGTACATCAGACACTCTAAAGGTACATCAGACACTCACTCTAAAGGTACATCAGACACTCACTCTAAAGGTACATCAGACACTCTTCAGGTAACTTAGACAACCTTCAAATATATCAAACATTTTTCAGGTAAATCAGACAACTTACACATATATTTAATATTCTTTAGGTAAATCAGACAACCTACACATATATTTCACATTCTTTAGGTAAATCAGACAACCTTCACATATATTTTACATTCTTTAGGTAAATCAGACAACCTACACATATATTTTACATTCATTAGGTAAATCAGACAACCTACACATATATTTTAAATTCAAGTAAATCTGACTACCTACAGGTATATTAACTCATTCAGCCCTGGAGACACATTTTAACTCTTCCAATGCAAAGGTTGGAATAGTTCATTATGAAATTTAAGGGATTAATGAGTACAACATTCTTCAGATAAATCAGACAACCTACAGTTATATTAGACAACCTACAGGTAAATCAGACAATGTACAGGTATATCAGACAATCTACAGATATAACATACAACCTATAGGTATATCAGACAACCTATAGGTATATCAGACATTCTACAGGTAAATCAGACAATGTACAGGTATATCAGACAATCTACAGATATAACATACAACCTACAGGTATATCAGACAACCTACTGGTATATCAGACATTCTACAGGTATATCAGACAACCTTCTGGTATATCAGACATTCTACAGGTATATCAGACAACCTACAGGTATATTTGACTACCGACAGGTATATCAGACATTCTTCTAGGGCCTTTTGTTGTATTGAGGTATAATGCTCAGGCATATGGGTCTGTTATTTATTAATATTTGTTTATTAGAGAATCTTTTTTGATTCAGTTGCCTTGGAGGAACAACAGGGAAAACATGCTCCAACTTCCCTCCTGTTTGTAACACCATCACTCCATGTACTGCAGCCAAAGGACAGTGTGTTGATGAGGAAGGCACAGCAAAGTGTGACTGCATACCAAGTAAATTTCTCATTGTCATTTATTGATTGCTTGTTGTTTATTTCTGGTAGATTTATCATCACTAGTTGTCTGCTTGTTGACTTGACCTGTAACATGGTACTGGTCCAGCCTCTAAACTATGTCTTTAACTTCAACATGTAGATTGTTCATCCTGCAGTACTCTTGTTAATGAAGTTCCAGAAGGCCTTGAGAAATAGGGGTTGTCAATGTGTTTGAAATGATTAACCTTGAAATTGGTTCAAGGTCACTGAGACAAAATCTGTTAGTATTACTGCAAACAACATTATATCAAAAAGTTCCTAAGGTCTAGAGCAGTATGTTATGAAGACCAGCCATGCACAATATGTATGCCCCGCCATAAAATGGGGGGGGGGGGGGGGGATATAGTGTTGCCCATGTCTGTCCCGTCCCGTCCCACCCATGAGCGGGGGCATTTATGTCTTACAAACATTTTCTAGTTCTTAAATATTGTGTTGAGGTCAAGGTAAGTTTTAAGAGCTGGCAGGGATGAAAGGTTCATTCGAGGTTTTGTATTCAAGACTACTTCTCCTGAAACATTTGCTGGATTTTAATTGCTGTTGACATTTAACATCATTAGGACAGGTCTTTGTCCCCTAGAGGCAGAGAAAGGACAATTTGGATGTTTTAAACATTAGATGTAGACTCCCAAGTATTTTTAATTTTAACTAAAATTATGATTTATAGGAAATAAATGAAGGCTGTAGCCATCCAGGATCACAGGGTCAGAGGCAGTTTGACTGTTTTGATATTAAAATGTCTACTTCCTATGAATTATTGGACAGATTTCAACTTACTTTTTATTTACTATTACGACTAAGAAATGATCAAGAAAATGTTGTAAAATGAAAACTGTGTCCCCAACCCATAGGAATATCCTTCAATTTCTAGGAGGGTACTTTTGCCCGTTGGTTAACCATTTCCATTCAGGCTATCACCTAAACACCAAAGTTATTTAGGCTCTAATGTTAAAAATCTTTTCATCTTTCAGATTGGTGAAACAAAATAGTGAAATTCGCAACTTCATAGCTTAGGTATTCTTGCAACATTTTTGGCCTGATTACTTTGATATTACATTGAAGTGTATTGAGGTAATTTTCAAAACCCTAAGGCCTTGTGTTTTATATTCTGGTTTTGATTAATTTTGTTTGTCCTTTAGATTACACAGGATCTTCCTGTCAGCTGACAACTTACCATTGTGGAACTGACCCCTGTCAAAACGATGGCACCTGTGTGACCGGTAGTGGCATGGATTTCTCCTGTAATTGTCGTGATTGTAAGTCAGAACTCATACTCTGATCCTACACTTCTCGTTTTCTTCTTATAGGTGACAAGATATTAGGTTATACCAGAGACATTGATTAAGATCATAAAAATGATTACATACCATCTTTAACTATAAATGAATGAAGAAATGTCACATAACTATCTTTAATTATAAGTTATTGTAGAAATGAACACCTAACTGTATGTCCTTAACTCTGAATGGTTGTAGAAATGGTCAAATAACTATTCTTAACTGTACATTTGTGTAGAAAGGGTCACATAACTATCCATAACTATAAACTATAATAGAAATAGACTCGATCATCACTATCCTAACTCTGAATGGTTGTAGAAATGGTCAAATAACTATTCTTAACTGTACATTTGTGTAGAAAAGATCGCATATAACTGTCCTTTACTATAAATACAGGGTTGCTAACCTCTAAGGAGTCGAGTGTGGGAGATCTCCCTCCACTGGGTTTTACAATGTGTGAGACTTTGGATGGTGTCACGGCGTAGTGCCGTTTTGGGTGTTGAGATAACATTTACCTAATTATCAAATAATCCTGGCTTTCTCCAACTACTTCAACATCGGCATTGTTGATCTTTCCACTTCAAAATCTTTGTAGGAAATAGAAACAAAACATATACAGATATATATTAGATTTTTATTTATCACACAAACAACCTGACATCAGAAATGGAACACATTATAATCAAAGGCCTTTCTTGTAACGATTTCTCTCTTTGGCTAGAACAGGTACCAGTCACTTTTTTTTTTATTTGCTGTCAATTTTGCTTTATGGCATGGGATGTTCCATGACCTGTTAAAAAAGTAGTAGTTCATATTAAAAGCAAGAACTTTACCACAGAAGTAATATAAAAAGTTCAATAACATGAAAGATAAAAAAAATATGATAATTTAACAATGAAAAATATTTTCCAAATATGTAATTTTTTCATCACATCAGATTGAAAGTGTTTAGTCCTACAAGTCTTCTGCGTGTTACATCATCATGATCATATATATACGCCACCATACTTAATACTGCGAAAATAACTTTTAACTTTTCATCAGCCTTCATTCGTCTGTTCGTGTTTCAAGAATCGTTTTCTCTTAGTATTTGTGAAGGCATGACCCGACAACAATCTTTCCTAAAACGCAATGACATTATTAGTAGAACTTTCTTTTCAGTGCGATATGTATGTTCAATATTAAGTTTACGAGTGAAAACAACATGCCTTACAGTATTTTACATTCGTTTCCACCAGATGTAAAGCGACACCTCGCGTCAGCTGACTTCCAAAGCACAACTTCCCTTTGTACGGTCCAAGCTAAAAAATGCCAATTTATGGCTTCGCGTGGAATGGAGGGAGAATATTTTCGAATGCATGAGATTTATGGCTCTCATGGCGTGAGACATGTTTCAGCATGAGGAAGGACGTCTCAGCGTGAGATTTTGTCTCACGCCGTGAGAGTTGGCAACTCTGTAAATAAATTATTGCAGATATTGTCGCGTAACTGTCCTTACTGTTTGTTAGTAGACTCAATACTGTTTATCTCTCTTATTGAAAGTTGGAATTGTCACACTCCTTTCCATCACTCTTAAATATCATAGAATTGGTTATATTATTATCTAGCAAATTTTCAGTAGTTCAATGAGCATTGATTTGCTATTGAAGGCTTATATTTATTCAGATCTACAAGATTAATATTATTACCAAATTGCCTGATTCTCTATGTATGACAAATATTTTACTACAGCTTACTATGGTACAAACTGTGATGGGTATACAGATCCATGTAGTTCAAAACCATGTACACCAGGAGCCAACTGTTTGTCAGATAAGGATAAGTACTTATGTTCCTGTCCTGGAGGAGCAGTCCCTACAGATAATCAGTGTAAAAGTAAGTTAGACGGTACACCTGTTTCATTCTCAAACTCATCCATAAATAAAATCCACTGTAACAATCTACTAGTAATCAACAATGTTTTAGTATAAATCATAATCAATGTAACAGTATACATCATCAACAATGTAACAGTTTAAATCATCTACAATGTAACAGTATACATCATCAACAATGTAACAGTTTAAATCATCTACAATGTAACAGTATACATCATCAACAATGTAACAGTATAAATCATCAACAATGTAACAGTATAAATCATCTACAATGTAACAGTTTACATCGTCTACACTATAACAGTATACATCGTCTACACTATAACAGTATACATCATCAACAATGTAACAGTTTACATCATCAACAATGTAACAGTATACATCATCTACAATGTAACAGTATACATCATCAACAATGTAACAGTAGAAATCATCTACAATGTAACAGTATACATCATCAACAATGTAACAGTATACATCATCTACAATGTAACAGTATACATCATCTACAATGTAACAGTATACATCATCTACAATGTAACAGTATAAAACATCAACAATGTAACAGTATACATCATCTACAATGTAATGTATAAATCATCTACAATGTAACAGTATACATCAACAATGTAACAGTATACATCAACAATGTAACAGTTTACATCATCTACAATGTAACAGTATAAATCCTAAACAATGTAACAGTATACATCATCAACAATGTAATGTATAAATCAACTACAATGTAACAGTATACATCATCAACAATGTAATGTATAAATCAACTACAATGTAACAGTAGAAATCATCTACAATGTAATGTATAAATCATCAACAATGTAACAGTATAAATCATCTACAATGTAATGTATAAATCATCTACAATGTGACAGTTTACATCATCAACAATGTAACAGTATACATCATCAACAATGTAACAGTGTACATCATCAACAATGTAATGTATAAATCAACTTCAATGTAACAGTAGAAATCATCTACAATGTAATGTATAAATCATCTACAATGTTACAGTTTACATCATCAACAATGTAACAGTATAAATCATCAACATTGTAACAGTATAAATCATCTACAATGTAACAGTTTACATCATCAACAATGTAACAGTATACATCATCAACAATGTAACAGTGTACATCATCAACAATGTAA
>NW_018405052.1:40751-94303 GCF_002113885.1 Mizuhopecten yessoensis
TACATCATCTACAATGTAACAGTATACATCATCTACAATGTAACAGTATACATCATCAACAATGTAACAGTATACATCATCTACAATGTAACAGTTTACATCATCTACACTGTAACAGTATAAATCATCTACAATGTAACAGTATACATCATCAACAATGTAATGTATAAATCAACTACAATGTAACAGTATACATCATCAACAATGTAACAGTTTACATCATCTACAATGTAACAGTAGAAATCATCAACAATGTAACAGTATACATCATCAACAATGTAATGTATAAATCAACTACAATGTAACAGTATACATCATCAACAATGCAACAGTATACATCATCTACAATGTAACAGTATACATCATCAACAATGTAACAGTGTACATCATCAACAATGTAACAGTATAAATCATCAACAATGTAACAGTATAAATCATCAACATTGTAACAGTATCAATCATCTACAATGTTACAGTATACATCATCAAAAATGTAACAGTATAAATCATCTACAATGTAACGATATACATCATCTACAATGTAACGATATACATCATCTACAATGTAACGATATACATCATCTACAATGTAACAGTATAAATCATCAACAATGTAACAGTATACATAATCTACAATGTAACAGTTTACATCATCTACACTTTAACAGTATAAATCATCTACAATGTAACAGTATAAATCATCTACAATGTTACAGTATACATCATCAAAAATGTAACAGTATAAATCATCTACAATGTAACGATATACATCATCTACAATGTAACGATATACATCATATACAATGTAACAGTATAAATCATCTACAATGTAACAGTATACATCATCAACAATGTAACAGTGTACATCATCAACAATGTAACAGTATAAATCATCAACAATCTAACAGTATAAATCATCTACAATGTAACGATATACATCATCTACAATGTAACGATATACATCATCTACAATGTAACGATATACATCATCTACAATGTAACAGTATAAGTCATCTACAATGTTACAGTATAAATCATCTACAATGTAACAGTATAAATCATCTAAAATGCAAGTCTAAGTCACCAACAGTGTAAATTAAATTTATCAACAATGTAACAGTATAAATCATCTACACTGTAACAGTTTACATCATCAACAATGTAACAGTATAAATCATCTACAATGTAACAGCATACATCATCAACAATGTAACAGTATACATCATCTACAATGTAACAGTATAAATCATCTAAAATGCAAGTCTAAGTCACCAACAGTGTAAATTAAATTTTGTGTCTGAATACACCTTTGATCAATTTCATCGATGACTTGATTGTTTTTAGGTTCAGCACCAATTGGTGAATTATCTGTGGATGGAATGGTAGACACTAGGGGAACCTATTTGAATAATCCCTTTGTGTTCTCCAATGCTGACATGTTTTCTGTGATGCTGTGGGTGCTGTGTAGTAATGACACCTACAACAATCCTATTATCCTTGCATTGGAAGAAAGGTAAGACCATCATCCTGTGAATACATAGGCCCTCTTAATTTATTGCCATGGTGAGAAATAAGGTAATTTCACCTTTGCATGGTTTCTTATCTGTAAATACAGCGTATTTTGGATGATTGTGATAATTAACGTTTATCCAGACATTTCTGCATAATTTAGTTCAGACAAAACAACAGCAACATAATCCCCCATAGATAAAACCTACTTTATGACAATGGAAAATAATTTGATATTTCTTCTTCTCCTGGAAGGGTAAGAAATGGTGACTAGTGAGAAAACATGTCACCCATACTACCATATTTATCCTGCAATAAGCCCAGGGGGCCAACACATAATCTCTGACTGAAAGTAGAGGGATGGGCTTATTACAGGACAATGGGGAAGCTTTTCATTCTAACTGCAATATATATTGGTGGGCTTATTACCAAGCATGGACTTATTGTTGGATAAATACGGTAATGTTTTTAGCTCACATGGCCCTCCGTACTGCATCGTGCATCATTCGTCTGTCGGTCCGTCAACTTTTTCTTTGAGCGACTTCTTCTGAGGAACTTGAGGGCCTAGAGTTATGATATTTGGCCAGTAGGTACCTGTGATAGACTACTATAAAGTTTTCTCTTTAAAATGACCTTGACTTACTTTCAAGGTCACAGGGGTCAAATATGTCAAAAACTTTAACAATCTTCTTCTCAAGTTCCATAAGGCATAGGGTCATGATATTTTGCCAGTAGGTACCTAGGTTAGAGTGCTATAAAGTTTACTGATTAAAATTACCTTGACCGACTTTCAAGGTCACAGGGGTCAAATATGTTGAAAACTTTAACAGTCTTCTTCTCCAGTTCCATAAGCCCCAGGGTCATAATATTTTGCTAATAGGTACCTGTGATGGAATGCTATTAAGTTTCCTCATTAAAAGGACATTGACCTACCTTCAAGGTCACAGCGGTCAAATATGTCAAAACACTTCAAACGACTTCTCATGAAGAACTAAAAGGTATAGAATCTTCATATTTGGATGATGGCTTTCTAGGATGGAGCCTGACAAAGTTTGATTATGAAAATGACTTTGACCTACTTTCAATGTCACAGGTATCAAATGTGCCAAACTTTTAAAACAAATTCTCCTGGAGAACTGAAAAGTATAGAATCTTTATATTTTGGTGGTTGCTTCCTTGGATATAGAGCCCAACAAAGTTTGAGAATGAAAAGGACTTTGACCTACTTTCAAGGTCACAGCGGTCAAATATGTCAATTTCTTTAAACGACCTTTTCTGAAGAACTAAATGGTATAGAACCTTCATATTTAGCTGTTGGCTTCCTGAGAAAGAGCCTGACAAAGTTTGAGAATGAAAATGACCTTGAACTAATTTCAATGTCACAGATATTAAATATGTCCAAAACATCAAACGACTTCTGAATAATCAAAAGGAATAAAATTATAATATTTGGCTGGTGGCTTCCTTGGATAAAGATCGACAAAGTTTGAGAATAAAAATGACTTCAACCTACTTTCAAGGTCACAGCGGTCAAATATGTCAAACTCTTTAAACAACTTCTTCTGAAGAACTAAATGGTATAGAACCTTCATATTTGGCTGTTGGCTTCCTGAGATAGACCCCGACAAAGTTTGAGAATGAAAATGACCTCAACTTACTTTCAAGGTCACAGGTATTAAGTATGTCAAAAATATCAAACGACTTCTCCGAAAATCGAAAGGCATAAAATTATAATATTTGGCTGGTGGCTTCCTTGGATAGAGCTCACCAAAGTTTGTAAATGAAAATGACCTCAACCTACTTTAAAGGTCACAGGGGTCAACATCATTTCAAAGGATTTGTTCTGAAGAACCAAAAGGAATGGGTTCATAAGATTTGGCTGGTAGCTTTTTGGGATAAAGCTTACAAAGTTTGAGAAGGACAATGACTTTGACCTACTTACAAGGTCACAGGGGAAAATATGTCAAGCAACTTCTGAAGAAGAACCAAAAAATATAGAATCTTATAATAATATTTGGCTGGTAGTTTTAACAGATGGAGCCAACAAAGTTTGCGTGGGAAATATTTGTAGTGCAATATAATATTTAATGACAATATATTGCTATGACTGCTTAAATATTCAGGTGAGCGATACAGACACTCTGGGCCTCTTGTTTTGTTTACAAACATGGCAGACTACTGTCGGTTGAGTTGTTACTGAAATATTGGGATGGGAGAAAAATAAGCATCCCCTCCCTTGAGGGTGTAACAGTGAAATCTCCAACCCTCTGGGTGATTTCTTTGGGTTGTCTTACCCTCAGCAGAGCCTCAGGTTAGACAACCAAAAAAGATCACTACTTGAGTAGGAGATTTCTCTTTCACACCCTAAAGGTAAGAGAAGATTCTATTAATAATTATATACATTTAACATTAAATCATTCAGAAATAAATGTATCAACACAACCTCACATATGACAATTCAAAACAAATATATACATTATAAATCAAAAGACAGGGATATCACTGTAGTTATATATGAACAATAATTTAATATTACATATCACATTACCATCTTAATCTTTATTGTTTCTTGTTTCTGTAGAGATATTCATCACCAAGAACCAGGCTGGATGGACTCTCCTCCTACTTCTAATTATTTGCTGAAAGTGACTAATGAAGGTGTAGTTTTTGACAATGGTACTGACTTAAAAATGGTGGAGTTTGGGAAGAACATCTGTGACAAGATCTGGCATCATGTATCAGTGACTTATCACAAAAACGGTACAACCTATGTTAAACTGGACTCAACTCCCAAGGATCCCTTTACGCAGACTGTGCCGCGGTCATTTTCAAAAGTGTGAGTGAAAATGTGGTTAAAAAAGTAATGTACTATTGTATCACCTCATTAAGTAGTTCAAGATGAGTTTAATAGCCAATTTAATTGAACAGATGAGTACACCTCAGTCACACTTCGGTAAGGGGGTTTGGTATAAATAGATAGGTTTCAGTTCACCTGGCCAGGCAGAGCTTGTGAGATGGCACAGCATCTGTCATCTGTTGGCCATCATCAACTTTCACTTCAAAAGCCTATACCTCCAATATGACTCCACAGATTGGCACCAAATTTGATGTGAATATGCCCCCCAGGGGGAAAAAGGGCAGGGCCAAAGAAGGGAAAATAGAGGTTTTAATTTAAATGCCTAATCTTACCAATTTTTATTTTTATTTTTTATTAACCAATTATTTTTCATCTGATGTCATGGGGCAATGCAACTTTTTAGAATTAAATGAAGGTAGTGCAAATCCTGGGGACAGATAGCCCCGCCCCTGTAGACTTACTCCTTGGATTATAGAGTGGTTGGATGACACAATGGATAGTGCACTTGTCTTTTACCAAGATGGTCAGATTTTATTTCCTACTCAAATATGAAAAGGTAGCAGGGTGCCTTCCTGATGGCCATGCATGTTTTCTCTGACCACTCTAGTTCTTCCAAAGTTTAAGACCACCTTGGCACTTATATTGTTGATAAAATAGAAAAAGTATATTTATTTCTGTTGTAACTACTGGGCATGAGAAGACAAACATACTCATGCTACCATGATTTCCTGTAGGGTCCTTTCGACTGCTGGTGACCAAAGCCTTGGATCATAACATGAATATGATTGAGATCCCAAATCTAAAACCATATTATTTTTTACAATTGCTGAGCATTATGAGACATATGCACTCAAGCTACAATGGTTGTGCTGGGATTCGTCCATGTCCCTGTAGACTTAGTCTGTGGATCATAACATTGGAACCTATAACCCACAACCTATACCCACATCATACAATAGCTGGGCATGAAGAGACAGATACAAGCATGCTACCAGGATTAGCTCATGGGTCAGGTCCTGCCCTTTCATTACCAAGTCACCTGTTCCCCCCTGGGGGAGAGGGTTAAGACTGCTCTAGCTTTAATAGAGAAATAACACTTTTATTTTCTTTTTTTCTCTCTCTTATTTTCACTGAACGATAATTCAAACTTGGTTGGAATATCATGTGATTGCAGTTTGATGTTATCAATATTAGGACACTTAACTTGAGCTCGTCCCTTAAAGGGCCTGAGAGACGAGACCTAAAAGGGGTCAAATTGGCTAAAATTTCAACAGTCTTCTTTTCAGACCAAGATATGCTGAAACCTATCCCTTTTCAAGGATGTAAAGGTCCGAAGGTGCTTTATTAAAATTGTGTATTTCCCTACCCATAGGTCAACTATTTCTCCCTGGGTTGAGGGTAAATTTGACTTTGTTATACGATTTTATCATTTCCGTTATTCTGAAGTTAGCCAGCTATATATCATATATGATCTATGTATGTCACTCTCCAACATCATTTTGTCAAAGAAACAACTGTCAAAAAGGCATATTTGGCTAATATGTACTATTTTTTTGTGTCTAATCACAATAACATATATAACAATTACAACTCGGGTGACCTTTAGGGCCCATGGGCCTCTTATATATGTTCATTTAACTCACATTTGTTTATTTGAAATTGTATAAGACACTTGGTAAACCTTAGCTTGTGTCTTAAATTAATTGAAAATTTTTCACTCACAATCAACACCCTTTGGGATCTTTCACATGAAGTTTTCTCATGATCCCTAGTAACGCATATCTGGATTGCAACCATGCAAACAGTCATCTTGAAAATTGACAGTTCAATTTTGTTACCACTTTTTCTTAAGAAGTACTGCATGGACAGATCTTTATAAAATTTCCTATATTGATTTTCATAGGTCCTAAGTTGTGCATGTTTAATTTTGAGGCTGATCAGAAAAAACAATCTTGTTGCCAGGAAGCCATCTTGCATTTCAACAGTTCCAATTTGTTATAACTATTTCTTAGAAGTATGATTAACAGATCTGTTTCAAATTTCACAGTTGGGTTACCCTTGTTACACCTAAGGACTGTGCTAGTATATAGGTCAAACAATCACCTCACTTTGACAGAACAAGATCATACACAGCAGTATGAAGTTCTGATCAAAAGTTACCACAAGATGCACCAACTGTTTACATGCCTCAATCCTACAGATAAGAAAAATAGTAAAAGTGTCTTGCTTCTGTCGGAATATACCAGGCGCTTATTACAAGCTCTTGGATAACTCGGATATCAATTTCATTTTTAAACAGGAATAGCATAAAACCTAAAGGCGTTCCAAATTTCCCACGGGAATTACATATAACCTAAAGATGTTCCGAGTATGAATCGGGCACCTTTGAGGTTCCCGAAGGGGTAAACTGTCGTATTATAAATTGCTATTGACTGATTTAAGTATTTTATGTCTGACCAACGACTACCGTTAATATTAATTAATATATATGCTAAGAATCAATTTCGACTAGAGTCATGATACATGGTTATGTTATGTAGACCAGCTGTGAATTGTTTTCTTTATTACAGTAATGAGGTCAAATATCAACTTTAAGTGCTAGCCCGAGTCAAAGGTCAAAGTGGGTTAAAAGCTTTAAAATAAAAATTTCAAATTTCAAACAACAATATCGAATCGTTTAAGAGATGTTAAAATGTGTTGTGTTCTAGTTACCAAATTTAGTCTGAAGTTACCTATATGTCAGTTTCATGTAACAAAAGAAACAGGTGAGCCAAACAGGCCCTCTGGGCCTCTTGTTCCATGATTGCTTTAGTTTCCAAGTCAGTGGTTCAGGCCCATTGGGCCGCTTTTTATGCCCCCACCATGGAATGAGGGGGGCATATAGTGTTTCCCATGTCCGTCCCGTCCCGTCGCGATTCAATGTAAACACCCGTCCCGATTCAATGTGAACACTTAGCAACTTCATTCTTTGACAGATTTTGGTCAAACTTTATACGAAGGTATAACCCTCCATAAAATGGGGGGGGGCATATAGTGTTGCCCATGTCCGTCCCATCCCGTCCTGTCCCGTCCTGTCCCGTCCCCATTGAATGTAAACACTTGACAGATATTTTGGTCATTTTGGTCAAACTTTATACAAAGGTCAAGTATGAGTATATTTCGGACATTGTTGTGTTCCAAGGTCAAGGCCAAGGTCACTTGCTATATATAGAAAATCATCAACTGATTCAATTTAAACACTTAGCAACTTCATTCTTTCACAGATTTTGGTCAAACTTTACACAAAGGTCAAGTATGAGTATATTTCGGACATTGTTGTGTTCCAAAGTCAAGGCCAAGGTCACTTGCTATATATAGAAAATCATCAACTGATTCAATTTAAACACTTAGCAACTTCATTCTTTCACAGATTTTGGTCAAACTTTATACAAAGGTCAAATATGGGTATACCTCTGACATACTTGTTATTCAGGGTTCCAAGGTCAAGGCCAAGGTCACTGTTGCTATATGTAGAAAATCATCAACTGATTCAATTTAAACACTTATCAACTTCATTCTTTCATGGATTTTGGTCAAACTTTATGCAAAGGTCAAGTATGAGTATACTTCAGACATTGTTGTGTTTCAGGGTTCCAAGGTCAAGGCCAAGGTCACTTGCTATATATAGAAAAGCATTAACTGATTCAATTTTAACACTTAGCAACTTCATTCAATATGTTATGCAGATGGTAATAACATACAGAAAAAACATATGAATATTAAAATCAACTTGTCAACTTTAAGTGTAGTACCTTGTGTGTGTGCATGTTTCAGGGCATCAAGATCAAAGTAGTTGTAACTTTTTATAGAGCACTGAAACTAATTTCACATGGCAGCGGGGGCATTTATGTCTTACAGACATTTTCTAGTTTTATTATCGTCATGGTATAAGAAAACGAAAACTTTGAATTGTTGGAAAGGATTCTTAAAAATTAAAAAAAAAATGAGTACATGAATAAATACGAAAAAAAAAACGTTCATAAAAATGCAATTTTTTGTTTTTTTTCCTGTAGGTTTCAAGTACTCTTGGGACAATCTTTTCTTGGAAAAATAAGTCAAGTGATGATTTGGAATAAAATTTTGTCCACATCTGACCAGTTCTTAGCATTTGGTAATGTATACACCATACCAGATCCCAATGAGATAGTTCAAAAGTGGATGAACTATGCACAGACTAAAAGTGTGACGTTTAGTTCTACCATTACTGTACATGACAATAATCCAACGTTGGAAGATGAGTTTCAAATGACAGCAGGTAAGTATTCTATAGCTAGAGATAAGATTAGGTTATAAGGCTAGCTCTGAGAGACCATACAATTTGAATTATACACTGTGGCCATTGATCAATGTACGATAGCTGCTTTCAGAAGCTCAGTTTTTTCATACATTGATCATATAGGATTTTACATGAGTTTCCATGTCATATGAGATTTATGAAACGAGTCTTAAGATTTTTCATTTTAGCGAGCCTCTTTGATAATCCTTCGTCGTTTCACTGGTTTGAAAAGTGATGTGGGAGATTGTTGATCAATGTCAACCCAATGAAATGGGTGTATTCACTGCATAACAGGGGAGTTATAATATACTTACACATACAATTACTGTTGAAAGGCTGTTGAAAGGATATTGCCTAAATAATGAAAACGCTAAAAGGTACAAAGTCTTCAGTCAAAAGACTGATTATTTGATAGGCATATCAGTAAAGTAAGCAACGTTTTTACAGGTTTTAATTAAGCATACAAATCATCTTTCCCAGAAAAAAAAGGTGCACGAATTAGGAAGAATAGGGTAATGTAACTGCCTGATATTGAGCTTGTCAGGAAACTCTTAATAATAATTGATTGTTATATTTCACAGATAAGATGCCTCCAACTGTGGTCAGTTGTCCACCATTTAGGAAAGAGTTTCCAATGCCTGATGAACAGATAGTAAACTTCCCAGGTTTGAAGAACAGCATCAGTTTTAATCATCCTACAGATATCACTAAATATTCTTCTGTAGCAGATGGTAAGATATATTACACACAGATCTGATATTAGGATATACATGTGCTGGAGTTAATCTGTTTATCTTTCATTTCTCTGTCTAACTGTTCATTTCCCTGTTCATCTAGCTGTCTTGCTATCTATCTACCTATCCATCAATCTTTATACGACTGTCAACATTTTTTATGGGATGTATAATGGTATGGGGAGTGTCCGCCCACACTTTGGTTTCCGATAGATAACTTGCTAAATAGAATACATCATTCAATTTTGATGAAACTTAGTAAGCATGTACAATATATACAAAGACTGAGGTAAAGACGAAGTTGAACAAAATCTTTTCGTGATAGATTAGCATACTGTGCTCCAAATAATCAGCATCCGCTCTGGTAAGATAACTTGCTTAATTATTGGTTGATTTTTATGAAACTTGGTCAGCATGTACAATATACAGAGACTGAGGCTAAGATCGAAGTTTACCGATTTGTGCATATAATTAACTAGCATACCAGCCGTGTTCCCATTGTTCGATGCCCACAATTTGGTTTATGCAAGATAATTTGCTTAAATGTCATTAGATTTTGATGAAGTTTAGTTAGCATAAACATTATAAAAGGACTGAGGCAAAGTTTGGAGTCAAACAAATTCATGCATAATTAATTAGCATACTGTGCTCTGAAGGGTTGACAGTTTCTGCGCATTATGTTATAGTCAAATATGACTGGATTCTGATTTAAAGTCAATATGTATGTTATACAATGACAATGGCTAAGCATAAACGTGAGAAAAACCTGTGCGTAATTTATTTTTAGCTCACATGGCCCTTTGGTCAGTTTTGCATGGGATCAGTATATGTCACTGTTACCTATGATTTGACTTTTGAAAAAGTTAGCCTGGGGTGTATCTGCTATACTATTTCACCTGGAGTAACCAGATTTGGTATGCCATAATTTCTTGGCTGCGGAGAGTGTGGAGTACAAGAAGCATGCCACTAGCTCTGTGAATATAAAGAAATCTTTACAGGAGGTATAAATTAGCCATTCCGGCAATATTTCTAGTAAAATAAGGCTTGTTATCAAGACTTTAAGTTATGTTGCACTCTGCCCATTGGTTAACCTGTACAGGGCATCAGGCGTTATCTCTTTAACTGTACTTACAGGAGCTTGTCACTCTCTGTCAGATAGCCAGATAATAAAGATCGCAGTTGGAATCCTTTACCTCAGTGCTAATTTAATACTGTGACCTATTCATGGTACAGACATATCTGGTAAAATTGAATCATTTCATGTCAAAACCTGCTGCCATGGCATTAGCTATATATTATATATAAATAATAAGATAATACTGTAATGGCATTAGCTATATATTATATATAAATAATAAGATAATACTGTAATGGCATTAGCTATATATTATATATAAATAATAAGATAATACTGTAATGGCATTAGCTATATATTATATATAAATAATAAGATAATACTGTAATGGCATTAGCTATATATTATATATAAATAATAAGATAATACTGTAATGGCATTAGCTATATATTATATATAAATAATAAGATAATACTGTAATGGCATTAGCTATATATTATATATAAATAATAAGATAATACTGTAATGGCATTAGCTATATATTATATATAAATAATAAGATAATACTGTAATGGCATTAGCTATATATTATATATAAATAATAAGATAATACTGTAATGGCATTAGCTATATATTATATATAAATAATAAGATAATACTGTAATGGCATTAGCTATATATTATATATAAATAATAAGATAATACTGTAATGGCATTAGCTATATATTATATATAAATAATAAGATAATACTGTAATGGCATTAGCTATATATTATATATAAATAATAAGATAATACTGTAATGGCATTAGCTATATATTATATATAAATAATAAGATAATACTGTAATGGCATTAGCTATATATTATATATAAATAATAAGTAAATAATGTAATGGCTTCATTCACCTGGCTATTGATTGAACTAAAGAGAATTTTTTCTAGATGAACAGTTATATATAAACATGCAACTAGATATAAGTTCATTAGTGACATACTTCGATCCACATCGATGAGGACTTTTTCCCAGTTTTCCAGAGTACCTCAACCTTAGCCTGTGAGAGCAAGGTTAAAGAGAAAATCCCATCTAGATCCCTGTATGGGAAACATTGTAACAAGCAACTTGACTTTACCACTATGCCAGATATATGATCAGCAGTTTTTAAGTTGATTGTATGATATTCTCTTTTGTTTGCCCTCTGTTACAGGTGAATCGTACACTCGTGGGCGAATTGTCTTGGTTTTCTACGCCATAGATGGAATGAAAAACTTTGCTATGTGCCGGTTTCCGCTATACGTTCAATGTAAGTGTGTTTACTTTTAATTGTTTGTAAAGTCAGTGTTAAATTTACAGGTAAAAGTCTAGTTTAAGGTCAGTGTGACCTTTACCTTATTTACTTATTCAAGTCAGTTTAGTCCAGGGTTAGTGTTACTATGATCTAATTTAATTATAAAAGCTAGGTTAGTCGAGGATCAGTATGACATTGATCTAATATATATAATTATATAAGTCAGTTTAGTATAGGGTCAATGGAACTTAATTGATCTCATTTATTTATAAAAGTTTATTTACTCTAGAGTCAGTTGGGTCTTGATTTAATTATATTATAAATATTTGTTTACCGTAGTTTAGGGTCAATGTGACCTTGATCTAAAAAACTCTTTTTTAAAACTTTATACAAAGGTACAACCCTCCATAAAATGGGGGGGGGGGGTCATATAGTGCTGCCTAAATGTCCGTCCCGTCTCGTCCCGATTCCATGTTAACACGTAGCAACTTCATTCTTTGACAGATTTTGGTCAAACTTTATACAAAGGTCAAGTTTGAGTTTACTTCGGACATCGTTGTGTTTCAGGGTTTTAAGGTCAAGGCCAAGGTCACTGTTGCTATATATAGAAAATCATCAACTGATTCAATTTTAACACTTAGAAACTTCATTCAATATGTTATGCAGATGGTAATAACATACAGAAAAAACATGAATATTAAAATCAACTTGTCAGCTTTAAGTGTAGTACCTTGTGTGTGTGCATGTTTCAGGGCATCAAGATCAAAGTAGTTGTAACTTTTTATAGAGCACTGAAACTAATTTCTCATGGCAGCGGGGGCATTTATGTCTTACAGACATTTTCTAGTTTGTTTAGGGTCAGTGTGACTTTGATTTATTAGTTTACTCGTAAAAGTCTATTAAGTATTGAGTCAGTACAACATTAATGTAATTTGCTTGTAAAAGTGTACTTTGTTTGGGATGAATTTGAAATATTTATGGAGAAACCATATAATCATCATGCTGAAATTGTGTGTTTTTTAATCCTTATTCTCAAACATTATTAAGAAAATGTTATGATTTTCACATCATTTTCATTGATGATATTGTGTTTTAAAATCCTTATAACATATGATTTGTATCTATGTTTAGATGATGACTGCCCTGCTCCAGTTTTTAATGGTGCTTTGACAGATTTTACTGTGGGTTCCAACATGAAAGCTCACAAAGCCACTTGCTCTAACAATTTGGCAATATCTGGACCCATACCAGAGTTTTTCCACTGCACCAATTTAGGCGTGTACAACCCAGATGAACCCTATGATTCCTTCCTTCTGCCTGCCTGTGGAGGTTTGTAGTAGATTTTTTGGAATAAGTCGGGATTGGGAGATAGTGTAGTATTTGACCATTAAATGGTGTTTCTCCTGTACTATGTCATTAGGATAATCAAATTTGGGAGTGAGTTACATTGAGGGGAGGGGAAGTGATGCAAACCAAAAAGTTATTCACTGTGACTTAAGTTTTGAAATCTGACCTTAATCATGGCAAAACTGTTTCTAAAGCATTTCTCTTATAGTATTTTATGTACGATCACCAGTCATAGTGTGTTGGTGCATGTAAGAAAGGTGAAACGTTACGAGCCAAAAAAAGGTCATTGTGACTCAAATTTGGCCTGACAGCATGACTTCAATAAAAAAATCACTGTTTCATGTAAATTTCTTATGTGCTAAATCATGTCAGATCCCCAGACTTTGTATGAAAGCCCGATGAACATTTTAAAAATATTCATGAAGTCACTGCTTCAAGTTCCATCTAGTTTCGCGATGGTGTTTGTCCACCAAGATGTCAGATCTACCACTATCCTTCTATATTTCTGGATATGATATCTATAGTCTCGGTGCTCTAGCCTACCCGGTACTCCATTGAACAGAGATGTCAGATCTAACACTACCCTTCTATATTTCGGGATATGATATCTAGTCTCGGTGCTCTAGCCTACCAGTACTTTATTGAACTGAGATGTCAGATCTAACACTACCCTTCTATATTTCTGGATATGATATCTAGTCTCGGTGCTCTAGCCTACCAGTACTCCATTGAACTGAGATGTCAGATCTAACACTACCCTTCTATATTTCTGGATATGATATCTAGTCTCAGTACTCTAGCCTACCGGTACTCCATTGAACAGAGATGTCAGATCTAACACTACCCTTCTATATTTCTGGATATGATATCTAGTCTCGGTGCTCTAGCCTACCGATACTTCATTGAACTGTACATTTTTCTTCTGATTTGTTTTAATAACATAACTGTTGTTTGTAGACTGGAATCTCTTTGTTTCTCTGCCCATCTGATAAAAAGTTTATGTAAGCCTTATGCAATGGCACACCTTTCATCATCCAACCCTCAGACATCCGTGTTTCCATTAAACAACTTCTTTCTCAGACCCATAAGGCCTATATTCATGCTATTTAGTCTGACTTTTGTCATGGAAGGGGAATGTCGTTTCTTTTTCTGTGGAATATATTGACTGTGATGAAAGCACAGACATCAATTTTCAGGTCAACTAAGACTTTTTGCCTTTTGTCTGTTATCATCTGTCATACATTGTCTATCGTGCATCTGTAAACATTTCACTTTTTCAACTTCTTCAAAACCACTGAATCAATTTTAATAAAATTTTGCAGGAAAGAACCAAAACTATGAATGAAATAGGTCTTATCCTTCAGGGGTCTTTGGGGCAGGGACCAAAAGTGTCAAAATGCGCCTTAATGGCTATATTTCAACAATCTTCTTCAGACCAAGATTGCTAGATTCAAAAAAATACTCTTAATGGATGGAAAGGTCTTAAGGTGCTTTAACAAAGTTGAGAATTTCACAACCAACAGGTCACCTATTCCCATCTTGAAAAGGGGTAAAGTTTATACTTTAGTACATTATGGAAATAATACTTTCAGGAATATTTTGTTTATTTTTGATGGGAAATAAATCAAACTTGTACCTGTATTATATCTGAAATATCACCTAATATACAGTTAAAGTATGGTTATAAGGGATATAACAAGTTTCTGGTTCCCGGCGACTTCGCCGTGGGGAAATAGACCTGGTCAAGGGCAACCAGAAACTTGCTATATCCCAAAATAACCATACCAGTACTTTAACTGTTTTATTATATTGATACAAAAACATCAATCTGACAATATACAATAAAAACATGATGAACAGTTATATCATTTTTTTAATTTTTAACAGCATCAAAATAAGCAAATTGCAGACTACAGTACAACAATATCACTTGGCAAGAGTAGGGTGTTGATTTAATTTCAACATTGACAAACTTATTTGTAGCCCCACCTTCCTCGACGCTGATTGGTCGATATCTTGATCAAGCCACACGCATCCTCTGTACTAATTCACTGGGTCTTAGTTCTCCAAACTAACACACCCTTTTTGTGAGCTAATTCCCTAATGTTGGGATTTCAGGGAAAAAGCCAATTCTATGATATTACTTTCATATAGTGTAATAATAATACATGTTAATATCTAACAGGTGCTAGACATAAACTGGTCTGTCCTATTGACCCATGAAAATACCCCCCTCCAAATCAATGTAAACAACACACATATGCCGGTAGCCTGTTCCGAGACGATAGAGCAGCCATTTATTCATTATGCATGTTATCTTTTAAACACTTGTGACAAATGTGTACAAATTATTTCAAATTCTCACTCTTCCATGTCATCTGGACAATGATATATGCATTACATTACATGGAACCACCTCCCTCAACATGCAGGGTTAAAAAGCAGAGATAAAACAAACAATTATTAACTACTGTACTATGTAACGCAGTAAAATTTAAATATCTCTCATTTGAAATAATATAATGTTATAATTGAGATGGCCTCATCAATGATATCTTTGTTTCTTGTATTTATAGCTGTTGGAATAACTTCGTATCAAGTCGCGGTGGATTTGCTTTATGACCTTGTCATTTCGTGCAAGTCTGCTGATCTGGATGTCTTTGTCGATAGATTGAGTACCCGCCTGAGGGCTGTTGGTGTTTGTAAACCTAATTGTGTAATAGTACCCAATCTGAGGTGTGAAACTCTAGAGGGGAAGTTATTGAGAGTCAGCTTCACATTGACCGGATTAGAGTAAGTTCCTTACATTTAACATGTCATCCTCAAATTACTTAAGTCAAAATAAACAGTGAAAATATGCATAGCTTAGCTGAATAGCTTATGAATTACCATATAAACAGACCCATTGTTTATAGTGTCTGTGTACCACTATATACATAGCCCCAGTGTTTATTGTGTCTGTGTTTCGCTATATACATAGCCCCAGTGTTTATAGTGTCTGTGTACCACAATATACATAGCCCCAGTGTTTATTGTGTCTGTGTTTCGCTATATACATAGCCCCAGTGTTTATAGTGTCTGTGTTTGACTATATACATAGCCCCAGTGTTTATAGTGTCTGTGTTTCACTATATACATAGCCCCAATGTGTATTGTGTCTGTGTACCACTATATTCATAGCCCCAGTGTGTATTGTGTCTGTGTACCTCTATATACATAGCCCCAGTGTTTATTGTGTCTGTGTTTTGCTATATACATAACCCCAGTGTTTATAGTGTCTGTGTACCACTATATACATAGGCCCAGTGTGTATTGTGTCTGTGTACCACTATATACATAACCCCAGTGTTTATAGTGTCTGTGTTTCACTATATACATAGCCCCAGTGTGTATTGTGTCTGTGTACCTCTATATACATAGCCCCAGTGTTTATTGTGTCTGTGTTTCGCTATATACATAGCCCCAGTGTTTATAGTGTCTGTGTTTTGATATATACATAACCCCTGTGTTTATAGTGTCTGTGTACCACTATATACATAGGCCCAGTGTGTATTGTGTCTGTGTACCACTATATATATAACCCCAGTGTTTATAGTGTCTGTGTTTCACTATATACATAGCCCCTGTGTTTATAGTGTGAATAGCTTATGAATTACCATATAAACAGACCCATTGTTTATAGTGTCTGTGTACCACTATATACATAGGCCCAGTGTGTATTGTGTCTGTGTACCACTATATATATAACCCCAGTGTTTATAGTGTCTGTGTTTCACTATATACATAGCCCCTGTGTTTATAGTGTCTGTGTACCACAATATACATAGCCCCAGTGTTTATTGTGTCTGTGTTTTGATATATACATATCCCCTGTGTTTATAGTGTCTGTGTTTCACTATATACATAGCCCCTGTGTTTATAGTGTGAATAGCTTATGAATTACCATATAAACAGACCCATTGTTTATAGTGTCTGTGTACCACTATATACATAGCCCCAGTGTGTTCACTATATACATAGCCCCAGTGTGTATTGTGTCTGTGTACCACTATATCCATAGCCCCAGTGTTTATTGTGTCTGTGTTTCACTATATACATAGCTCCATTGTTTATAGTTTCTGTGTTCCACTATATACATAGCCCCAGTGTTTATTGTGTCTGTGTTTCACTATATACATAGCTCCATTGTTTATAGTGTCTGTGTACCACTATATACATAGCCCCAGTGTGTATTGTGTCTGTGTTTCACTATATACATAGCCCCAATGTGTATTGTGTCTGTGTACCACTATATACATAGCCCCAGTGTGTATTGTGTCTGTGTACCACTATATCCATAGCCCCAGTGTTTATTGTGTCTGTGTTTCACTATATACATAGCCCCAATGTGTATTGTGTCTGTGTACCACTATATACATAGCCCCAGTGTTTATAGTGTCTGTGTTTGACTATATACATAGCCCCAGTGTGTATTGTGTCTGTGTTTCACTATATACATAGCCCCAATGTGTATTGTGTCTGTGTACCACTATATACATAGCCCCAGTGTTCATAGTGTCTGTGTACCACTATATACATAGCCCCAGTGTTTATAGTGTCTGTGTTTTGATATATACATAACCCCTGTGTTCATAGTGTCTGTGTTTCACTATATACATAGCCCCTGTGTTTATAGTGTCTGTGTTTCACTATATACATAGCCCCAATGTGTATTGTGTCTGTGTACCACTATATACATAGCCCCAGTGTGTATTGTGTCTGTGTTTCACTATATACATAGCCCCAATGTGTATTGTGTCTGTGTACCACTATATACATAGCCCCAGTGTTTATAGTGTCTGTGTTTCACTATATACATAGCCCCTGTGTTTATAGTGTCTGTGTTTCACTATATACATAGCCCCTGTGTTTATAGTGTCTGTGTTTCACTATATACATAGCCCCAGTGTTTATTGTGTCTGTGTACCACTATATATACATAGCCCCAGTGTTTATTGTGTCTGTGTTCTGATATATACATAGCCCCAGTGTTTATAGTGTCTGTGTTTTGATATATACATAACCCCAGTGTTTATTGTGTCTGTGTTTATAGTGTATGTGTACCTGTTTATACATAACCCCAGTGTTTATAGTGTCTGTGTTTCACTATATACATAGCCCCAGTGTGTATTGTGTCTATGTACCACTATATACATAGCCCCAGTGTTTATTGTGTCTGTGTACCACTATATACATAGCCCCAGTGTGTATTGTGTGTGTTTCACTATATACATAGCCCCAGTGTTTATTGTGTCTGTGTACCACTATATACATAGCCCCAGAGTTTATAGTGTCTGTGTACCACTATATACATAGCCCCAGAGTTTATAGTGTCTGTGTACCACTATATACATAGCCCAAGTGTTCATAGTGTCTGTGTACCACTATATACATAGCCCCAGTGTGTATTGTGTGTGTTTCACTATATACATAGCCCCAGTGTTTATTGTGTCTGTGTTTCACTATATACATAGCTCCAATGTGTATTGTGTCTGTGTACCACTATAGTCATAGCCCCAGTGTTTATTGTGTCTGTGTACCACTATATACATAGCCCCAGAGTTTATAGTGTCTGTGTACCACTATATACATAGCCCCAGTGTGTATTGTGTCTGTGTTAGACTATATACATAGCCCCCGTGTGTATTGTGTCTATGTACCACTATATACATAGCCCCAGTGTTTATAGTGTCTGTGTTTCACTATATACATAGTCCCAGTGTTTATTGTTTTTGTGTTAGACTATATACATAGTCCCAGTGTTCATAGTATCTGTATACCACTATATACATAGTCCCAGTGTTCATAGTGTCTGTATACCACTATATACATAGTCCCAGTGTTCATAGTGTCTGTATACCACTATATACATAGTCCCAGTGTTCATAGTGTCTGTATACCACTATATACATAGCCCCAGTGTTTATAGTGTCTATGTACAACTATGTATTCATAGCCCCAGTTTTTATAGTGTCTGTGTACCACTATATACATAGCCCAAGTGTTCATAGTGTCTGTGTACCACTATATACAAAGCCCCAGTGTTCATAGTGTCTATGTACCACTATGTATTCATAGCCCCAGTTTTTATAGTGTCTGCGTACCACTATATACATAGCCCCAGTGTTTATTGTGTCTGTGTACCACTATATACATAGCCCCAGAGTTTATAGTGTCTGTGTACCACTATATACATAGCCCAAGTGTTCATAGTGTCTGTGTACCACTATATACAAAGCCCCAGTGTTCATAGTGTCTATGTACCACTATGTATTCATAGCCCCAGTTTTTATAGTGTCTGTGTACCACTATATACATAGCCCAAGTGTTCATAGTGTCTGTGTACCACTATATACAAAGCCCCAGTGTTCATAGTGTCTATGTACCACTATGTATTCATAGCCCCAGTTTTTATTGTGTCTGTGTACCACTATATACATAGCCCCAGAGTTTATAGTGTCTGTGTACCACTATATACATAGCCCAAGTGTTCATAGTGTCTGTGTACCACTATATACATAGCCCAAGTGTTCATAGTGTCTGTGTACCACTATATACATAGCCCCAGTGTTTATAGTGTCTATGTACCACTATGTATTCATAGCCCCAGTTTTTATAGTGTCTGTGTACCACTATATACATAGCCCCAGTGTTCATAGTGTCTATGTACCACTATGTATTCATAGCCCCAGTTTTTATAGTGTCTGTGTACCACTATATACGTAGCCCAGGGTTTATAGTGTCTGTGTCATTCTTTGGAAGGTCAGTAAATTTAATATTATTTTTCTTTCCAGGGAAATACTGTCAGTTCCTGTGGATGGTGTCTCAGTGACCTTTTTGCCCTTTGAAGCCTTGACATATGTAGTGTATAATACTGATACTATGGATTTTGAGGTAAGCAGGAGTTTTTAGTGAATATTGTGTCCTTATATTACATGTCTCAATACGGGATTCACTAGATGTCAGATTTTGTAGAGTGAATTTTTACTCCATCATAGGTCAGTGTTTTATTTTGTATGAGGTTTAACATTCACTAATGCCCATTTTCCCCATCATTAAATCTGTGTAACATTTTTTTTGGAGGATTTGTTTGCCTACATACTATAATTGTTTCAGCCCTTGCCCTTATTCTCAAGGAACAGAAACAGTGTGTAATTTTCATCTTCTCTGTTCTTTTCAGCTAGTTACAGCTGGAGCTATTCTACGAAAAAATGTTCAGTCTATCACTATAACACAGTCAATGTCTTGTGCCAGTGGATACCAGCTTGTTGGTGAACAATGTGGTAAGTATACACAAATGATGGGACTGGACATCAGATAGTGGTCAGTGTGGTAAGTATACACAACTGATGGGACTGGACATCAGATGGGGGTCAGTGTGGTAAGTATACATAACTGATGGGACTGGACATCAGATGGGGGTCAGTGTGGTAAGTATACATAACTGATGGGACTGGACATCAGATGGGGGTCAGTGTGGTAAGTATACATAACTGATGGGACTGGACATCAGATGGTGGTAAGTGTAATAAGTATACACAACTGATGGGATTGGATATCAGATGGTGGCCAGTGTGGTAAGTATACATAACTGATGGGACTGGACATCAGATGGTGGTCAGAGTGATAAGTATACACAACTGATGGGACTGGACATCAGATGGTGGTCAGTGTGATAAGTATACACAATTGATGGGACTGCATATCAGATGGTGGTCAGTGTGATAAGTATACACAATTGATGGGACTGCATATCAGATGGTGGTCAGTGTGATAAGTATACACAACTGATTGGACTGGACTTCAGATGGTGGTCAGTGTGATAAGTATACACAATTGATGGGACTGCATATCAGATGGTGGTCAGTGTGGTAAGTATACACAACTGATGGGGCTGGACATCAGATGGTGGTCAGTGTGATAAGTATACACAACTGATTGGACTGGACATCAGATGGTGGTCAGTGTGATAAGAATACATAACTGATGGGACTGGATATTTGATGGTGGTCAGTGTGGTAAGTATACACAACTGATGGGGCTGGACATCAGATGGTGGTCAGTGTGATAAGTATACACAACTGATGGGACTGCATATCAGATTGTGGTCAGTGTGGTAAGTATACACAACTGATGGGGCTGGACATCAGATGGTGGTCAGTGTGATAAGTATACACAATTGATGGGACTGCATATCAGATGGTGGTCAGTGTGATAAGTATACACAACTGATGGGACTGCATATCAGATTGTGGTCAGTGTGGTAAGTATACACAACTGATGGGGCTGGACATCAGATGGTGGTCAGTGTGATAAGTATACACAATTGATGGGACTGCATATCAGATGGTGGTCAGTGTGATAAGTATACACAACTGATTGGACTGGACTTCAGATGGTGGTCAGTGTGATAAGTATACACAACTGATGGGACTGCATATCAGATTGTGGTCAGTGTGGTAAGTATACACAACTGATGGGACTGGACATCAGATGGGGGTCAGTGTGGTAAGTATACATAACTGATGGGACTGGACATCAGATGGGGGTCAGTGTGGTAAGTATACATAACTGATGGGACTGGACATCAGATGGTGGTCAGTGTGATAAGTATACACAACTGATGGGACTGGACATCAGATGGTGGTCAGTGTAATAAGTATACACAACTGATGGGATTGGATATCAGATGGTGGTCAGTGTGGTAAGTATACATAACTGATGGGACTGGACATCAGATGGTGGTCAGAGTGATAAGTATACACAACTGATGGGACTGGACATCAGATGGTGGTCAGTGTGATAAGAATACATAACTGATGGGACTGGATATTTGATGGTGGTCAGTGTGGTAAGTATACACAACTGATGGGCCTGGACATCAGATGGTGGTCAGTGTGATAAGTATACACAACTGATGGGACTGNTGTTCATGCTCCTGTGTTTCAGTTCAATGCTATAACTGTGGTGACTAGTATGTTCATGCTCCTGTGTTTCAGTTCAGTGATATAACTGGTGACTAGTATGTTCATGTTCCTTTGTTTGGGTTCAATGCATTAACTGTGGTGACTAGTATGTTCATGTTCCTGAGTTTGTGTTCAATGCTTTAACTGTGGTGACTAGTATGTTCATGTTCCTTTGTGTGTGTTCAATGCTTTAACTGTGGTGACTAGTATGTTCATACTCCTGTGTTTGTGTTCAATGCTAGAACTGTGGTGACTAGTATGTTCATGCTCCTGTGTTTGTGTTCAATGATATAACTGTGGTGACTAGTATGTTCATACTCCTGTGTTTGTGTTCAATGCTAGAACTGTGGTGACTAGTATGTTCATGCTCCTGTGTTTCAGTTCAGTGATATAACTGGTGACTAGTATGTTCATGTTCCTTTGTTTGTGTTCAATGCTTTAACTGTGGTGACTAGTATGTTCATGCTCCTGTGTTTGTGTTCAATGCTATAACTGGTGACTAGAATGTTCATGTTCCTTTGTTTGTGTTCAATGCTTTAACTGGTGACTAGTATGTTCATGTTCCATTGTTTGTGTTATATGCTATAACTGTGGTGACTAGTATGTTCATGCTCCTGTGTTTGTGTTCAATGCTATAATTGGTGACCAGTATTTCATGCTCCTGTGTTTCAGTTCAATGCTATAATTGTGGAGACTATGATGTTCATGTTCCTTTGTTTGTGATCTATGCTATAACTGTGGAGACTAGTATGTTCATGCTCCTGTGTTTCATTTCATTGCTATAACTGTGGAGACTAGTATGTTCATGCTCCTGTGTTTCAGTTCAATGCTTATAACTGTGGAGACTAAAATGTTCATGCTCCTGTGTTTCAGTTCAATGCTATAACTGTGGTGACTTTAATATATTCATGTTTCTGTGTTTCAGTTCAATGCTATTACTGTGGAGACTAAAATGTTCATGCTCCTGTGTTTCAGTTCAATGCTTATAACTGTGGAGACTAGTATGTTCATGCCCCTGTGTTTCAGTTCAATGCTTATAACTGTGGTGACTAGTAAGTTCATGCTCCTGTGGTTCAGTTCATTGCTATAACTGTGGAGACTAGTATGTTCATGCTCCTGTGTTTCAGTTCAATGCTAAAACTGTGGAGACTAAAATGTTCATGCTCCTGCCTGTGTTTCAGTTCAATGCTATAACTGTGGTGACTAGAAGTTCATGCTCCTGTGTTTCAGTTCAATGCTATAACTGTGGAGACTAAAATGTTCATGCTCCTGTGTTTCAGTTCAATGCTTATAACTGTGGAGACTAAAATGTTCATGCTCCTGTGTTTCAGTTCAATGCTATAACTGTGGTGACTAGTATGTTCATGCTCCTGTGTTTCATTTCAATGCTATAACTGTGGAGAGTAGTATGTTCATACTCCTGTGTTTGTGTTCAATGCTATAACTGTTGTGACAAGTATGTTCATGCTCCTGTGTTTCAGTTCAATGCTATAACTGTGGAGACTAAAATGTTCATGCTCCTGTGTTTCAGTTCAATGCTATAACTGTGGTGACTTTAATATGTTCATGTTTCTGTGTTTCATTTCAATGCTATAACTATGGAGACTAAAATGTTCATGTTCCTTTGTTTGTGTTCAATGCTATAACTGTGGTGACTAGTATGTTCATGCTCCTGTATTTGTGTTCAATGCTATAACTGGGGACCAGTATGTTCATGCTCCTGTGTTTGTGTTCAATGCTATAACTTGTGACTAGTATGTTCATGCTCCTGTATTTGTGTTCAATGCTATAACTGGTGACCAGTATGTTCATGCTCCTGTGTTTGTGTTCAATGCTAGAACTGGTGACTAGTATGTCATGTTCCTTTGTTTGTGTTCAATGCTTTAACTGTGGTGACTAGTATGTTCATGTTCCTTTGTCTTTGTTCAATGCTTTAACTGTGGTGACTAGTATGTTCATGTTCCTTTGTTTGTGTTATATGCTATAACTGTGGTGACAAGTATGTATGTTCATGCTCCTGTGTTTGTGTTCAATGCTATAACTGGTGACTAGTATGTTCATGTTCATTTATTTTTGTTCAATGCTTTAACTGTGGTGACTAGTATGTTCATGCTCCTGTGTTTCATTTCAATGCTATAACTGTGGAGACTAGTATGTTCATGCTCCTGTATTTCAGTTCAATGCTATAACTGTGGTGACTAGTATGTTCATTCTCCATTGTTTCAGTTCAATACTATAACTGTGGAGACTAGTATGTTCATGCTCCTGTGTTTCATTTCAATGCTATAACTGTGGAGACTAGTATGTTCATGCTCCTGTATTTCATGTGTTTGTGTTCAATGCTATAACTGGTGACTAGTTTGTTCATGCTCCTGTGTTTGTGTTCAATGCTATAACTGTGGTGACTAGTATGTTCATACTCCTGTGTTTGTGTTCAATGCTATAACTGGTGACCAGTATGTTCATGCTCCTGTGTTTGTGTTCAATGCTATAACTGTGGTAACTAGTATGTTCATACTCCTGTGTTTTTGTTCAATGCTTTAACTGTGGTGACTAGTATGTTCATACTCCTGTGTTTGTGTTCAATGCTATAACTGGTGACTAGTTTGTTCATGCTCCTGTGTTTGTGTTCAATGCTATAACTGGTGACCACTATGTTCATGCTCCTGTGTTTGTGTTCAATGCTATAACTGGTGACTAGTATGTTCATGTTCCTTTGTTTGTGTTCAATGCTTTAACTGTGGTGACTAGTATGTTCTTGTTCCATTGTTTGTGTTATATGCTATTACTTAGGTGACTAGTATGTTCATGCTCCTGTGTTTGTGTTCAATGCTTTAACTGTGGAGACTAGTATGTTCATGCTCCTGTGTTTCAGTTCAATGCTATAATTGGTGACCAGTATGTTCATGTTCCTTTGTTTGTGTTCTATGCTATAATTGTGGAGACTATGATGTTCATGCTCCTGTGTTTCATTTCAATGCTATAACTGTGGAGAATAGTATGTTCATGTTCCAGTGTTTCAGTTCAATGTTATAACTGTGGTGACTAAAATGTTCATTCGCCTGTGTTTGTGTTCAATGCTATTACCGGTACTGTAGAGACTACTATGTTCATGCTCCTGCGTTTCAGCTCAATGCTATTACTGTGGAGACTAGGATGTTCATGCTCCTGTTTTTGTGTTCAATGCTATTACTGTGGAGACTAGTATGTGCATGCTCCTGTGTTTTATTTCAATGCTATAACTTGTGACTAGTATGTTCTTGTTCCATTGTTTGTGTTATATGCTTTAACTGTGGTGACTTGTATGTTCATGCTCCAGTGTTTCAGTTCAATGTTATAACTGTGGTGACTAGAAGTTCATGCTCCTGTGTTCCAGTTCAATGATATAATTGGTGACTAGTATGTTCTTGTTCCATTGTTTGTGTTATATTCTATAACTGTGGTAACTAGTATGTTCATGCTGTGTTTTTGTTCAATGCTTTAACTCTGGTGACTAGTATGTTCTTGTTCCATTGTTTGTGTTATATTCTATAACTGTGGTAACTAGTATGTTCATGCTGTGTTTTTGTTCAATGCTTTAACTCTGGTGACTAGTATGTTTATGTTCCTTTGTTTGTGTTATATTCTATAACTGTGGAGACTTAAATGTTCATGCTCCTGAGTTTCAGTTCAATGATATGACTGTGGAGACTAGTATTTTCATGCTCCTGTGTTCCAGTTCAATGATATAATTGGTGACTAGTATGTTTATGTTCCTTTGTTTGTGTTCAATGCTATTACCGGTACTGTAGAGACTACTATGTTCATGCTCCTGCGTTTCAGCTCAATGCTATTACTGTGGAGACTAACATGATCATGCTCCTGAGTTTCATTTTAATGCTATAACTGTGGTAACTAGTATGTTCATGTTCATTTATTTTTGTTCAATGCTTTAACTCTGGTGACTAGTATGTTCAAGTTCCTTTGTTTGTGTTATATTCTATAACTGTGGTAACTAGTATGTTCATGCTTCTGTGTTTCAGTTCAAGGCTGTAACTGTGGTGACTAAAATGTTCATGCTACTGTGTTTCAGTTCAACGCTATAACTGTGGAGAATAGTATGTTCATGTTTCTGTGTTTCAGGTCAATGCTATAACTGTGGAAACTAGTATGTTCATGCTCTTGTGTTTGTGTTCAATGCTTTAACTGTGGTGACTTGTATGTTCATGCTCCTAGTATGTTCATACTCCTGTGTTTGTGTTCAATGCTTTAACTCTGGTGACTAGTATGTTTATGTTCCTTTGTGTTCAATGCACTAACTGTGGTGACTAAAATGTTCATTCGCCTGTGTTTGTGTTCAATGCTATAACGGTGGTGACTAGTATGTTCTTGTTCCATTGTTTGTGTTATATGCTTTAACTGTGGAGACTAAAATGTTCATGCTCCGGTGTTTCAGTTCAATGTTATAACTGTGGTGACAAGTATGTATGTTCATGCTCCAGTGTTTCAGTTCAATGTTATAACTGTGGTGACTAAAATGTTCATGCTACTGTGTTTCAGTTCAACGCTATAACTGTGGAGACCAAAATGTTCATGCTCATGTGTTTCAGTTCAACGCTATAACTGTGGAGACCAAAATGTTCATGCTCATGTGTTTCAGTTCAAGGCTGTAACTGTGGTGACTAAAATGTTCATTCGCCTGTGTTTGTGTTCAATGCTTTAACTGTGGTGACTAGTATGTTCATGCTCCTGTGTTTCAGTTCAATGCTGTAACTGTGGTTACTTTAATATATTCATGTTTCTGTGTTTCAGTTCAATGCTGTAACTGTGGTGACTAAAATGTTCATGCTCCTGTGTTTGTGTTCAATGCTATTACCGGTACTGTAGAGACTACTATGTTCATGCTCCTGTGTTTCAGTTCAATGCTATAACTGTGGTGACTAGTATGTTCATGTTTCTGTGTTTCAGTTCAATGATATAACTGTGGAGACTAGTATGTTCATGCTCCAGTGTTTCAGTTCAATGCTTATAACTGTGGTGACTAGTATTTTCATGCTCCTGTGTTTCAGTTCAATGCTATAACTGTGGAGACTTAAATGTTCATGCTCCTGTGTTTCAGTTCAATGCTTTAACTGTGGAGACTAGTATGTTCATGCTCCTGTGTTTCATTTCATTGCTATAACTGTGGAGACTAAAATGTTCATGCTCCTGTGTTTGTATTCAATGCTATAACTGTGGAAACTAGTATGTTCATGTTCCAGTGTTTCAGTTCAATGCTATAACGGTGGTGACTATAATGTTCATGTTCCTGTGTTTCAGTTCAATGCTATAACTGTTGTGACTAGTATTTTCTTGCTCTTGTGTTTCAGTTCAATGCTATAACTGTGGAGACTAGTATGTTCATGCTCCTGTGTTTCATTTCAATGCTATAACTGTGGAGACTAAAATGTTCATGTTCCTGTGTTTGTGTTCAATGCTTTTTTTGGAGACTCGTATGTTCATGCTCCTGTGTTTCAGTTCAATGTTCCGCGGGCCAGTACTATGACACTAACACCAAGATGTGTAAGTTTTGCCAGAAGAACACCTACCTGGATGAAGCTGGACAAACCATCTGTAAACCTTGTGATGGCAATAAGGTTACGTTGAATGAGGGAGCTACTTCTCAAAGTCTTTGTGTTGGTATGTTACCTTACCGGTAATTTGTAAATTGATGGTTAAGATCTGTATATTTCCATGTTGATGACATTTCTATATGCCTGTCGTTAACAAAACGTTGCATAATAGTAAACCTTACTATGGTCTATCAATCCATCCATCTGTTAAATTTCCCTTGTCATTGCTCTCCTGCCTTTATAAATAGATTGTCTTGAACCCCAGATAACTTGTATATGCTTGTCTACTCTTTTGACAAGTACATTGGTATCAGAAGCATGTATCTGTCCATCTGCACTTCAAGATTACTTGCTTAGATATATCTTTCAATTTTGTTGATAATTATTGTACTCTTTATGTAAAACAACTTGACGTACATGAATTAATATTGAGTGTAGCCCCAGCAAAATGCATTTTAGAAGCTATGTGTTTTAAGTCACAGTGTTTTACGAATATCATTAAACAGATATCTTATGCTTTTTCTAGTGAACTTTTGTCACTTAAAAATTGAGTATACATGATATGGCCTACGAAATCATTTCTTTGTGATTAAGTAACTGTTCCAAACTTTATATAAATGGGAGTGATAGTATGTTTACTACTGAGCAATAAGGACATGAAAAACTGTCTGATGTCTTGTACTTAATCTTCAACAACAACAAGAGCATCAGTATTTTTTTCTGTTCTTTAACTCATTCACCCCTGAAATTTCTTAATGAACTATTCCAACCTTTGAATTGGAAGAGTTCAAATGTGTCTTTAGGGGTGAATGAGCTGGTACTCAAGGATACTTGTACCTCGCCAAAAATGTAACTAAGTATTGGAAAGCTGTTTTTTCCACATGAATATAGGTTTGATAAATAACTTATGAAGAGAAAAGCACACCTTGCAGGACCTAATGAAAAAAATTGCAAAGGTGAAATAAACACAATGTCATCAACAACAGTGCCTGAACAGTAAAAATTCCCTGGACATTACACCACCAGTATTCAAACCCTGGACTTCAGGTTGTTATACTGTCACTCTAACCGACTCCCCTAAATGGTCAGCAGAAGTGTCCTAACCCAACTGTACTACAGTTTTTTCAAAACAAAATTAAGGGGAGATTATTGTATATGCCAAAAACCGAGCAGTGGGCCAGGGATCTTTCAGGTTTGGTAAAAGATTTTGAAATCTAAAGTGTGGAAGAGGGGAAAACTGGACCCCTACCAGGCTACCCCCACTAGATCAGCCACTGCAGTATGTCAATTTACATATTTTCAGGCATATAATATAAAACAAACATGAATTTAATGTGAAATATTACCTTAACAGGTCTTCTGAAATAATTTTACACATTGCTGATACTTTTAATGCAAGAATGATTAAAAATAAGCTCCTGGCCCTTTCCAATGGAATATTTCAACTTTCATGTTTAGAAATATATATAAGGAAGGTATGTGCATGATTGATCTTGAAATTTTCCTTTTTTTTCATCTAGAAAACTGCACTGCTGGTAACTTTTACAATAAGTCATCAACCAGCTGTCAGGTGTGTGCAAAGAATTTCTACCAAGAAAATAATGGCATGGATTACTGTGCTTTTTGTCCAATCCAAAAAATCACCACTGGCACTGGGTCAGATTCATTTACTGACTGCAATGGTAAGTTTAACTTGGACGGTTAACATTAAAACCAAAATTCACTCACTGTGATACATTCTTCAAAGGACATATGTGTTAACATTAACTACAGACTTTGATAAAACAAGTACTGTGCTGTTAATTTTATGACACAAGAATAAAGATTATTTTCATTTTTTTTCCCCACAGATGACTGTCCGGTAGGGGAGGAGAGAGTTGAGAGTAACCAGGCGTGTGTTCAATGTCCTATTGGGATGTACCGCACACAGTTAAATGTCAAGTGTATACCTTGCCCATCAGAATTTACAACAGAACAGAAAGGCACAACTGATGAATCTGGATGTAACATCAGTATGTATATTGACTTTTGGCTAAATCTTTAAAGCTATCATATAATACATCTCTAAAACTCTTTTATGTATGCCATTTAGGTTTTCGGTACATGTATGTATGTTTCCTTTCTAACAGATCAAGACCGTCATATTATTCCATAACGGTTTCTAGCTGCGTGTTACTGTATGATTATTTTATCTGTAGGAATTTGTTACAATGGAACCTTCCGGAATAAATCTAATTCATGTGAGGATTGCGCAACTGGTTATTACCAGGACGAGAATTTCAAGGATGAATGTAAAAAGTGCCCATCATCAGAATCCACAAGAAATATGGGATCTAACAGTTCTTCGCAGTGTGAATGTAAGTTTTATCTTTTGAAAACCAAAATTATAAGAGTGCAGTTCAAATAAATCAGTGAATGATAAAAATAGTTCAATATGTTATAGAGATGTTGTGATTAAAATCACTTTTCTCGAGTACAATATATGTACAGGGTGTCCAACCTGAAGTAGCTCGTTATTTAATGGTTTTTTTTTATCCCCTCCCAACCAAGTTGGCGGGGATAAAGAAATGTGTCCTATCCGTCTGTATGTATGTCCAGGCATCATTCTGGTAGTGTTTCCAGGTTATAAATAAAAAAACATTGAGATAAGTAAATACTTAGTTTGTTTTGATTAGATAATTTTGTGTCTGCATATCATTCCTGTAAAGTAGTAGTGTCTTGGCAAAATTATTACAAAATAATTGTTATTTGTGACCTGCCATAAAAAAAAAATTAAAATAACAAGACATTTCTATTTACATCAGCGTATAGTATTTCAGAAATGCCTTTTCTTATTATTTAATAAATTTGACTTTGATTTTCATTATTCAACTTTATGTATGCATACTATTTCTATACATCACTTTGTCCCCGTAGGAATATACATCACTTTGTCCCCATACGAATATACATCACTTCATCCCCGTACAAATATACATCACTTCATCCCCGTACGAATATACATCACTTCATCCCCGTACGAATATACATCACTTTGTCCCCATACGAATATACATCACTTTGTCCCCATACGGATATACATCACTTCATCCCCGTACGGACATACATCACGTTGTCCCCGTACGAATATACATCACTTTGTCCCCATACGAATATACATCACTTTGTCCCCATACAGATATACATCACTTCATCCCCGTACGGACATACATCACTTTGTCCCCTTACGGCTATACATCACTTTGTCCACATATGGATATACATCACTTCGTCCCCGTACGGATATACATCACTTCATCCCCATGGGAATATACATTGCTTCGTCCCCGTAGTAACCGTACAGATATACATTTGACTTTGATTTTCATTATTCAACTTTATGTATGCATACTATTTCTATACATCACTTTGTCCCCGTACGAATATACATCTCTTTGTCCCCATACGGATATACATCACTTCATCCCCGTATGGATATACATCACTTCGTCCCCGTACGGATATACATCACTTTGTCCCCGTACGGATATACATCACTTTGTCCCCGTATGAATATACACCACTTCATCCCCATAGTAACCATACAGATTTACATCACTTTGTCCCCGTACAAATATACATCACTTTGTCCCCGTACGAATATACATCACTTTGTCCCTGTACGAATAAACATCACTTTGTCCCTGTACGAGTATACATCACTTTGTCCGCGTACGAATATACATCCCTTTGTCCCCATATTGATTTACATCCCTTTGTCCCCGCACTGTTATACATCCCTTTGTCTCGTATGAATATACAACACTTCGTCCCCGTATGGATATACATCACTATGTCCCCGTACGGATAAACATCACTTTGTCCCTGTACAAATATACATCACTTTGTCCGCGTACGAATATACATCCCTTTGTCCCCGCACTGTTATACATCCCTTTGTCCCTGTACGAATATAAATCACTTTGTCCCCGGACAGATATAAATCACTTTGTCCCCGTAAAGATATACATCACTTTGTCCCCGTACGGATATACATCACTTCGTCCCCATACCGATATACATCACTTCGTCCCCGTACGGATAAACATCACTTTGTCCCCGTACAGATATACATCACTTCGTCCCTGTACAAACATACATCACTTCATCCCCGTACGGATATACATCACTTTGTCCCCGTACAGATATACATCCCTTCGTCTCCATACGGGTATGCATCACTTTGTCCTCGTATGGATATACATCAAATCTTAGCTAAAAAACAATGTTCAAACCTTCCCATAAACCATGATGTTACCTGATGGTCTAACCATGATGTTACCTGATGGTCTCACCATGATGTTACCTGATGGTCTAACCATGATGTTACCTGATGGTCTAACCTTGATGTTACCTGATGGTCGAACTATGATGTTACCCGATGGTCTAACCATGATGTTACCTGATGGTCTCACCATGATGTTACCTGTTGGTCTAACCTTGATGTTACCTGATTTTCTTACCATGATGTTACCTGGTGGTCGAACCTTGATGTTACCTGATGGTCTAACCATGATTTTACCTGTTGGTCTAACCATGATGTTACCTGATGGGCTCACCATGATGTTACCTGATGGTCGAACCATTATGTTACCTGATGGTCGAACCATGATGTTCCCTGATGGTCTCACCATGATGTTACCTGATGGTCTAACTATGATGTTACCTGATGGTCTAACAATGATGTTATACTTGATGGTCTAACCTTGATGTTACCTGATTGTCTTACCATGATGTTACCTGGTGGTCTAACCTTGATGTTACCTGATGGTCTAACCATGCTGTTACATGATGGTCTAACCATGATGTTACCTGATGGTCGATCCATGATGTTACCTGATGGTATAACCATGATGTTACCTGTCGGTCTAACCATGATGTTACCCGATGGTCTAACCATGATGTTACATGATGGTCTAACCACGATGTTACCTGATGGTCTAACCATGATGATTCCTGATGGTCTAACCATGATGCTACCTGATGGTCTCACCATGATGTTACCTGATTTTCTTACCATGATGTTACCTGATGTTCTAACCATGATGTTACCTGATGGTCTAACCATGATGTTACCTGATGGTCTAACCTTGATGTTACCATGATAAAAAATTGGTGACTGTTTGAACATTAACCAAGACTAACTATGGCCAGTTATTTGCCTGGACGGTTAGGTAATGTCTTTGTCACACCCTCCTTATCAATCTGTTACTCGCCTTCCATCCTTCCACCTTAGGGGTAGGGGATCTGAATTACACCTTTATTTTGTTTATTTCTAGTTGTTTGTGGAGCAGGAGAAGAAATTATCACAGGACAAAGGAAATGTAAACAATGCGATAGAAGATTCTACCATACTGGTGATCATCCTGATATTTTTGATCCCTGTTCAGAATGCCCTACCAACAAAACCACAGAGGTCACGGGCTCCACTCATAGGGAGAACTGTACCATAGGTAAGCACAGTATGGTATTGTAGCCAAACATAATCTAAAGCATTTTATTGGCCATTTACTGCATTAGAATTTCATACAACCCTGTCCACAGCTCTTAATTCATGTAGAACTGTTTTCATGTTGGGGATGAAGAAATTTAATCTTTTGAAAGTTTTTGTTTGGGATATTAGTACTGATTGTTAAGCTGTGGTCAGATGTGCTGAAATAAATCAGTCTTTTATTTGGGTGAAAAGATAACCTTGACCAAGAATCAAGGTTACGTGTAATTGAATCATCTAAATTTTCTAAAAGAACTATTGGAAACTACTGTATTGGATTGCTCGGATGAAGGGCTAACAAAAGTGTCCAAATAAGTCCTTTTGATTGACCTTTCTAGTCAAAGAAATTAAATACATGTAAAGTTCCAACTTAATTCTTTTGAATGATTAGTGACACAAATCAATAGGGCCTTTTGATTTTCTTATGTTTCACTGATGATTTCTGGCTTGCTATACTTAAGTTTGTTGTATTTATATTAACAGAAATCTGTGCCATGGGTCAGGAAGTAAATAGCAGTGGTGACAGCTGTATAGACTGTCCCTACAACACATTCCAGGACAAAGACGTGCCGACATCACATCAACGTTGTGTACAGTGTTCAGGCAGCAAAGCCACCAAATACATGAAGACTATCAGCTTTAGTGACTGTCTTTGTAAGTCAAATACATAATTTTCATGTGAAAACACGAAACCAGAGAACCCAGTTTTCTTTTAGACCTACATTCAACAGTCATGATCCACTTATAGGTCACACTGTTTAAGTGGTGGCTCAGCTTTATACACAATCATACATAGGATTTGGCACCCCTTGAACGAATTGATAAATATTAATTGAATTTGTTCTATTTCTATCTATATATGAGAAAAGGATGGTGGAGACAAAAAGAAGAGGGATATTGTTTCACACACACACACACTGTCACACACACACTGTCACACATACACTGTCACACACACACTGTCACACACACACACAGTCACACATACACCATCACACACACACACTGTCACACACACACTGTCACTGTCACACACACACTGTCACACATACACTGTCACACACACACTTTCACAAACACCCATGTTTCTGTTATTGATTGAATGTATATTAATGTTTCAGATTTTCACATTTAAGATTATATTTCAATTTTTCAGTCTATTGTCCACTTGCTGGTACACAAGACGATGGAAATGGCAACTGTATGTCCTGTCCCAGGGGAACCTTCCGTTCAGTCGATGACCACAGTACAGCCTTCTTACCATGTGAAAACTGTACTGCTGGTAAGACTACAGAAACTACAGGCAGCATGAGTTCCCACAACTGTTCTATAGGTAGGTAGAAAGTGGTTGTGTCCATCTCACCACCCTCTGACACCATACTTATCACTTTCAATGTCTTTGGGTTAAAATGTGTTAAAATCTTGTAACAGGTTGCTATGGATAACCAAGAGTCATTGGTAAGGATATTTATTCTATAGCTTTATTTAGACTAATTAAGTATGTCCGACCTTGGTGGACTTTTAAGCTTAGAAGTATACTTACATATACTTACTGTTTCTGTTGACATTAACAAGAATTAGGTCATATACTTACTGTTTCTGTTGACATTAACAAGAATTAGGTCATATACTTACTGTTTCTGTTGACATTAACAAGAATTAGGTCATATACTTACTGTTTCTGTTGACATTAACAAGAATTAGGTCATATACTTACTGTTTCTGTTGACATTAACAAGAATTAGGTCATATACTTACTGTTTCTGTTGACATTAACAAGAATTAGGTCATATACTTACTGTTTCTGTTGACATTAACAAGAATTATGTCATATACTTACTGTTTCTGTTGACATTAACAAGAATTAGGTCATATACTTACTGTTTCTGTTGACATTAACAAGAATTAAGTTTTCAATGACAAAAAGATTTGGAGAACACATATCTGAACCTTAGCTATTAAGGGGAAAGTTTGAAAGAAAAGCAATTTAATTTAACCACTGCCCATTAAAAATTAAGGAATTAATGGATTAATGGGGTCACCTTAACACCCGAAAAATAGAAAAGTAAATTGTTCTTAAAATGTTTAACAGAAAACCTTTTTATAATTCTGTGAAAGGTCATTTATTTGTGACCTTAGTTTCACGAGGTTAATTCTAATTTTAACCTTCTGCCCTAACCAGGTGTTCTTATTGCTTTTAGATTTCAAAGAATTGAAAAATAACCACCCTGCTCTTAAATTACGGGTATCAGTAATTGTTTCTAGTCCAGGAAAAAATCCAAACAGCTGAGTGATACAGGCCCCACAAGCATCTTATGACCTAAATGCTTGTGTAAACGTGACGTTAAATATGTCGATATGGTTATTATGGCATTTATGATCTAATATTCATTGCTTATGTTGGCAACAAAGCAGATTTTTTACCCTAATATTTTTTTCTTCAGATATTTGTAGTAAGGGACAGGAGTTAAACAACACTGGTGCCTGTCTGGACTGCCCCTACGATTTTTACCAGGATATTGAAATGCCAAAATCTGTGGAAAAATGTAAGCCTTGTGATTCCAACAAAGCCACAGACAACATGAAATCCACCAGTAACAACGACTGTAAACGTGAGTCAGCCATCATATGTCTTTCACTGGTATCACTACCTGTAACATTAGATATATTCACTGGTATCACTACCTGTAACATTAGCTAAATTCACTGGTATCGCTACCTGTAACATTAGATATATTCACTGGTAACACTACCTGTAACATTAGATATATTCACTGGTAACACTACCTGTAACATTAGATATATTCACTGGTAACACTACCTGTAAACATCAGACATATTCACTGGTATCACTGCCTGTAAACGTCATAAATATTCACTGGTTACACTGCCTGTAAACATCATATAAACATCTGATATATTCACTGGTAACACTGCCTGTAAACATCAGACATATTCACTGGTATCACTGCCTGTAAACATCATATATACTCACTGGTATCACTGCCTGTAAACATCAGACATATTCACTGGTATCACTGCCTGTAAACATCATATATATTCACTGGTAACACTGCCTGTAAACATCAGTCAGACTGCATTAAATACTCTGTGTTTTTGTTTTTTATTCTTGATGAACTTTAATAAAAATAACAAATTTCTGACATTTTATTTAAATGTGCATTAATGTTTCAAATTTAGTTTAATGTAATTAGGTTGGACAGTCATGTTTCATCAGTAATATCTTGTCATTTTCCCAATTAATTTGCAATATTTTCAATTCTTGAGTCTTGGTGTACAATTTCTTTCATTTTCTTGTGATTTTGTAGGTTATTGTAAAGAACCTGGTACCGAGTTAAATGATCAGGACATGTGTGTTCCTTGTGCAAGGGGCACTTATCGCTCCATCGAAGACCGTACAAAGTACTTCGCACCATGCATGAACTGTAGCAATGGCAGAACTACAGAAGGGCCAGGCAGCATTAGTAGCGTGAACTGTTCTATTGGTAAGTAGCTTGTCACCCTCCAACAAAAAACAGATGAGTAAAAACAAATCTTTAAGGTTGTGGTAGTAGATTAAAGGGAAGTAAGAGTAATAGTACTAGTTCAAATGTGTACTAATGGTAAAAGTACTGCTTCAATTTGTACTAATGGTTAAAGTACTGCTTCAATTTGTACTAATGGTAAAAGTACTGCTTCAATTTGTACTAATGGTTAAAGTACTGTTCAACATCTACTATTGGTTAAAGTACTGCTTCAATCTATATATACTATTGGTTTTAAGTACTGCTTCAACCAGTACTGTTGGTTAAAGTTATGCTTCAACCAGTACTGTTGGTTAAAGCAATGCTTCAAACTGGACTATTTGTTTAAGTACTGCTTCAACCAGTACTGTTGAATAAGTTATTATGCTTCAACTAATACTGGTGGTTAAAGTTATGCTTCAATCTGTACTATTGGTTTAACTCATTTACCCCTGAAGACACATTTGAACCCTTCCAATTCAAAGGTTGGAATAGTTCACTATGGAACTTCAGGGGTCAATGAGTTAAGTAATGCAGCTTCAATCTGTATGATGTGTTTAAGAACTGTTTCAACCAGTACTATTGGTTTGTTCAAGTTATTCTTCAATCTGCACTATTGGTTAAAGTACTGCTTCAATCTGTACTTTTGGTTAAAGTACTGCTTCAATCTGTACTATTGGTTAAAGTTATGCTTCAACCAGTACTATTGGTTTAAGTACCTACTGCTTCTGCCAGTATTATTTGGTAGAGAACTGTTTTAACCTGTTTTATTTGTTACAAGTACCATTGTTATAGAGGAGGTAAATAATGGCATTTATATCACATTAAAAGTTTACTGATAATTTTTTGAAGTTTCAGTATATCTACAATCATCATCAATGAACTTCAATTTTATGAAAGTTCAATATATCCAAAACAAAAACAAAAAACAATGACCATATATGGCAGATATGATAAAAGTGATGATGTCTATGAAGACCAATTATTAAGAATGAAATGTACTGTTTAAGTGAAGAGTGAAGGTCCTCAATGTTGAAATAACTGGTTTCACAGGCGTAATTTTAACATACTGTGGTATTCTTATCCATAAACATATTTATGACTTCAAAAGCATTTATCAAAAGTAATTACTTAATATTTATTTTATTTTCAGATATGTGTTCAGCTGGAGAGGTTCTTAACTCTGCTGGCAATTGTGAACGATGTCCCAAAGGCAGCTACCAACCCATTACCTATCCAAACTCAGCTGTGACATGTACTAAATGTCCTTCAAACAAAGCCACAATGGACGATGGACAGACCTCAGAGGACAGTTGTGTCCGTAAGTAAAAACCTAAAAAGCTGTTACTATCAGTAACAAACATCACAGACGAATAGATTCTCTTACCCTGGACAGGTGTATCAACACTTTTCCCAGTGTTAGATATACTTGTCTCACCCTAGGGTTGAGACGGGAGGAATTCCCTGTTAATAACAATTGTATGACATAACATCAACGTTAACATAACATTATGTATATGATGCACAATGGGTGAACAGGGTCTGAGAAAAAGAATCATTCACTCCTTTGAGGTGAGATTAGAAATCTCAACCCTCAGGGGGAAAGATTCTTTAGTTGCCAAACACAATCTCTCACCCCCTTGGGGATAGGGGAATCTCAACCCAAGAGGGGATTCTTTGTTTGTTTGTCCTTTCAGGTGTGTGTAGTGCAGGCCAGCAGAATTAAATATGTTGTTTGTCCTTTCAGGTGTGTGTATAGTGCAGGCCAGCAGAATAAGTATGTTATTTGTCCTTTCAGGTGTGTGTAGTGCTGGCCAGCAGTACAACAATGTGTCTGACCAGTGTGAACCATGTGACAAAGGTACCTGGAACAATGCTAACGAGACAATGAAATTCCAGCAGTGTGCTTCCTGTCCTGTTAACTACACTACAACTGGTGGAAGCAGTACTGATTTAAGTAACTGTACTGTATGTAAGTATTCATTTTCCTTTACTGTTTTTCATGGCTGTTTTGAGGGACCGCGATGGCCAAGTGGTTAAGGCACCTAGATATCTACGATCACTTGCCCTCCACCAGTAGGTTACAGGTTTGAGGCCTTCATAGGGTAGTCACCAAGTACTGACTGCAGGTTGATTGGTTTTCTCAGGGTAGCTCCGTCTTTCTTCCACTAACAAAACCTGGCATGTCCTTCAATGACCATGGCTGTTAATAGGAAGTAAAATACAAACAACAAACAGATCATGGCTGTTTTGATAATTTCTCACATTTAAGTTAACCAATCAATTCATTTACACAAGATTTGTACTGGTATTTACCAACGCCTCTAATAACTAGCTGTTCTTTAAATGAATAAACAAAAAAATTACCTTGCTAGGCTATTTTGAAGAATTTAGTTTAAGAAAAAAAAAGTTGAATTCTAAATGTGTGGTTTGAAACATAACTATGCTGGAATTGTTTTTATAATCGGCACAATTGTATATTAAACACATAAATAATCAAATTGAAATTTAAAAAATAATTCATTAACAGCAATCTTGGTGAAAGAGGGTCACAGATGTACATCCTATGTTAAGCTTTATGATGAAGACTTTGAAAGTTACACCTCCTCTTCTAATCTGATACCCAAAGTACTGCCTCACCTCCTCTTCTAATCTGATACCCAAAGAACCGCCTCACCTCCTCTGCTAGTCTGATACCCAAAGTACTGACTCACCTCCTCTGCTAATCTGATACCCAAAGTACTGCCTCACCTCCTCTTCTAATCTGATACCCAAAGTACCGCCTCACCTCCTCTGCTAGTCTGATACCCAAAGTACTGCCTCACCTCCTCTGCTAATCTGATACCCAAAGTACTGCCTCACCTCCTCTGCTAATCTGATACCCAAGTACTGCCTCACCTCCTCTGCTAATTTGATACCCAAAGTACTGCCTCACCTCCTCTGCTAATCTGATACCCAAAGTACCGCCTCACCTCCTCTGCTAATCTGATACCCAAAGTACTGCCTCACACGTTCATTTTAAATTGATAGTGGTTGATAAGTACATGTAACAAACATGTAGATGCTGAGAACAGTTGAATGAAATTGCAATTGGCAGAATGATGTTTTCACTTGGCACAAAGGCAACACACTGGACTGAAAACTGAAGCCTTAATTTGGGTATCTAGAAAATGAAGTTTAACATATTGCTGAAAATAATTTAAAATGATTTGACCCGACTTTTATCCATTTTGTTAGCGATGTCTGCAGCAATTGAAGTAAGTAGACATTGTGAAATTTAACGAATATTAATCACACTTCTTTAAGATACAAACTCATCAGAACTATAAAATCAAACATAATCATTTGTATTTTTTTAAATTTTTTTTTTGGAAATGCTATTTTGCTTGTTGACTGATTTGATTGTATTGTTTTGTAGTGGATTGTGATCCAGGCTCTTACATATCTGGAGATAACTGTTTGCTTTGTCCTCTGGGAACATACCAGCCCGACCGCTATCAAGCTAGTTGTAAAGATTGTGGCTCCAACCAGAACACATCCGAAACTGGTAGAACTATGGAGTCGGACTGTCAAAGTAAGTCCTTAACATCCAACATATTGCAAGTGTTACATTTACCTCTCGTGTGTCAAATTATTTTAAGCTTACCTGGCCCGAAGGTCCAATGTGAGGTTATGCCGTACTGCGTCATCTGTCTGTCCGTCCGTCCGTCAAATGTTTCTTTTGAACAACTTCTTCTGAAGAACTGGGGGACCTAGGGTCACGACATTTGACCAGTAGGTACCTGGGATGGAGTGCTATAAGCTTTCCTCGTTAAAATGACCTTGACCTAGTTTCAAGGTCACAGGGGTCAGATATGTTAAAAACTTTTAACAACAACATCCTAAGAACTATTTTGACTAGAGTCATGATACTTGGGTATGTTATGTAGACCAGCAGTGCAAATCTTTTTCTTTATTACAGTAATGAGGTCAAAGGTCAACTTTAAGTGCTAGCTGGAGTCAAAGGTCAACATGGGTTGAAAGCTTTAAAATTCAAATTTCAAATTTCAAACAACAAGATCTTAAGAACCATTTAAGAGATGTTTAAAATGTCTTGTGTTCTAGTTACCAAATTTGGTCTGAGGTTACCTATATGTCAAAAATTTCATGTAACAAAAGAAACAGGTGAGCAATACAAGCCCTCTGCGCCTCTTGTTTTGTACATGCTTTTTTAAGACATTTACTCCATACCCCTTTTCAGCCAATCACCAACAGATGGTGGACTTCACAAATAATGTTTCATCTGTAGTTTATCTATAAAAAAATCTTGTTGTCTCTATTTCTCAGAAGTACTTGACAATTTTTTGTCTCAAATTTTGTACACGTTACCCTTGCATCCTAGTTGTGCAACAAATCAGTAACAATTGTTCGTGGATTTGAAGATCAATATAGCCGACAGGTTACCATCTTAGATTTCAGTGTCAAAATTTGTTATCACTATTTCACAGAAAGTATTGGACCATTCTTTCTCTTAGATTGTACTATAGTTTATCCTTAGGTCCTTGATGAAGGACAAGTCATTGCCCATCAGGGATTTTGTAACATCTCAGGACATTGATATTCTGACAATAACAGAAACCTGGTTAGGTTTTTGATTCTGTGGGTCTGATATAACATGTGACAGAAGCTTCACACACCCATGGCCAAACACTAGATGTTGTCATTACAGGGGAAAATAGCTTGGTCATTCATGAAACAATTTTAGTGAGGGATCCATGTCTAAGTGATGTTGTAAGGGGAACCAATCTGGTGATCATCTTGCTGTCCAAGCAACACTAAATTGTAGCAAGGAAGGAGATCAGCTTCCAGAAATTCAGTGAAATTTCCATACCAGATTTCGTCAATGACAAAATATCTAGTTGTCTGCAGAGGGTCCAGAACACTGCAGCACATCTGGTTACTCGTACTCGAAAGAGAGAGCTCATCACACCTGTATTATATTCATTGCACTGATTACCGGCAGGTCGTAGTACAAAATTTTGGTGTACACATACAAGGTACTGAATTGAATAGCTTCTCAGTGTTTACAAGAGCTTGTTCCAGCCCCATGGTAACTGTGATCGGAGACAGAATCCTTGTTATGTGTCCCAAAATCTTGTGCTGTGACCTATGGAAACCGGTGCTTTGGAAGGGTTTCAGCCACATTGTGGAAAAGCCTACCATCTGCTAAGTCAGACACTCTGGCTAACTTCAAGGAGGATAGAAAGATCTGGCTAACTTCAAGGAGGATAGAAAGATCTGGCTAACTTCAAGGAGGTTCGAAAGATATGGCTAACTTCAAGGAGGATAGAAAGATCTGGCCTCAAGACCCTATATATATATGTATATGCATTATAGTATAATATGGGGCAAAGAAGTAATTCCAACAGTGTGGACAAGTTTAGGTTGTCAAATTTTCGGAGCGATCCGCTCCTTTTTCAAGACACATATGTATTATATACTACTATATGTATTACAGTATAATACATATACAATATAGTTATAGTATATTTATATGCATATGGAGATAAATATTTTGTTACCTAATGTTTCATGCTGATTACTACTTGTTTTCATCTACTACTGTATATTTATAACTATCACAGTAGGAATGCTATAATTCATGTGTCGTAAAGCGCCTGAGAGTAATATTGCAAATTATACTAAGGGTGCTATATAAATGTTGTATATTATTACTATCTATTTATGACGATTGACTTCAATAGGACTTTTTTTATGTTTTAGACCGAGAGGTATCAAAGTGACCTATTAATATGCCTAAAAGTCATTATTAAAAAATTCTGTCTGATATTCTAGATTGTAATTCCTTTCTTGTGAACTGCTCTTGTCAGAATCTAATGTGTCACAATACCTGATACATTTTGCAATTTCCCCTCAGTTACCAGGAACTGTTGTGTACCCGAGTGACACCTGTATACCTACGTTACCATGACTACTGACAGGGTATCTTACAGCCTCATATTCTTGTTTCAGTTTGGTGTGGTCCTGGACTGGCTGGTTCGACTACGTGTCAGAAATGTCCACTTGATACAATAAAACCACAAGCTGGTCTTTCCAACTGTGTATCCTGTGAGGAAAGCTTTGCAAACTTTACTTCCAACGAAAATAGAATATCATGTGACGTTTGTAAGTATATCAAAAATTTAATGCAAAGGCTCAGCAGGGCATGTGTTTATAAATGATATCTTCAAAACTAGTACGTAGATTTCAGCCAAATTGTAATGGTATCATGCTTATCTCATGGAGGATCAAAAATTTTACAAGGTAAAAGGCTGACCTTTTTCTAGGCAGAGAGATCAAATTGGCTGATTTGCTTAACATAACATTTATTTCTGAATTGTTAGACAGAATTTTAGTAAAATACATACTGCAGGGGGCTATTTGGTCCTCCCGAACTGCAAGAAAGGTTTTAACCCAATTATAGTGGAAGCATTCCTAGCCCATTGGAATAAAAAGTTATAGTATAAAGCAACCTGCCCTCCAAAGGCTATCTGTCAAACTACTGGGAATATATAGTATAAAGCAACCTGCCCTCCCAAAGGCTATCTGTCAAACTACTGGGAAGATATAGTATAAAGCAACCTGCCCTCCCAAAGGCCATCTGTCAAACTACTGGGCAGATATAGTATAAAGCAACTTGCCCTCCCAAAGGCCATCTCTCAAACTACTTGACAGATATAGTATAAAGCAACCTGCCCTCCCAAAGGCCATCTCTCAAACTACTGGACAGATATAGTATAAAGCAACCTGCCCTCCCAAAGGCTATCTGTCAAACTACTGGGCAGATATAGTATAAAGCAACCTGCCCTCCCAGAGGCCATCTCTCAAACTACTGGGCAGATATACAATAAAGCAACCTGCCCTTCCAGAGGCTATCTGTCAAACTACTGGGCAGATATATGATAAAGCAACTTGCCCTCCCAAAGGCCATCTCTCAAACTACTGGACAGATATAGTATAAAGCAACCTGCCCTCCCAGAGGCCATCTCTCAAACTACTGGGCAGATATAGTATAAAGCAACCTGTCTTCCCAGAGGCTATCTGTCAAACTACTGGGCAGATATACAATAAAGCAATCTGCCCTTCCAGAGGCCATCTGTAACACTACTGGGCATATATACAATAAAGCAACCTGCCCTCCCAAAGGCGATCTCTCAAACTACTGGGCAGTTATAGTATAAAGCAACCTTCCCGCCCAGAGGCTATCTGTCAAACTACTGGGCAGATATACAATAAAGCAACCTGCCCTCCCAGAGGCCATCTCTCAAACTACTGGTCAGATTTGAACTTAATTTCCAAACTAACCTTGATCCTCTTTTTGGATGTCATAAGCTATTATGTTATTCAGGTTAACTATGCAGTTATGCTGAAAATACATGTAAATTGAAAATAGCATGTTGCTTGTGGATGGGTAATGAATAACTTATCACATGAAAAAGTCCTATGGTGTTACATATCACATGACCTTGTACTGCCCTCAAAATGTTCACTAGACTGATGTAGACGGTGGTTACCTTGTCTGTCTTTCATCTGATAGATAACGTCATTTGTTATTGAATCACATGAGCATAAAATATAAAGAAAAGAAAAATCAGGGACAAGATCCTTTAATTATCAAGGTGTGCGATACTGGCCCTCTGGGCCTCTTGTTTTCAAAATCAAATGGGTAGCATTGATGTGACCCTGACATATTTCTAGTTTACTGTTGAAAATGTAACTTGAAACAGTACCTCAGGCTAGTATTGGATTGGATAATAGAAAATTTGAGGGAACTGACCAGTCACATCAAGGTTCCATCTTACAATAATATTGTTTCAACAAAAATCTTGTTTGTTATTATGAAGAATTGTGATGCTTTTTCATTTTTGTGTTCATACATGATCAATTTAAAAACTGTATCCAGTCCAGGTACCTTGATGTTGCCTATACCTCATTCATTTCATCAAATTGAGTCCCTTGTTATTTCAGTGTTCTGTGATAAGGGCTTTCAGTACAATGGGACTTCTTCACCTGCCAGATGTGACCCCTGTAAACAAGGGGAATACAAAGAAGCACGAGGAAGAGCAACACTCTGTGTTACCTGTCCCCCTGGCTTTACCACAAGTGGTGAAGCCTCCACAGACAAGAGTAACTGTGACCAGCGTGAGTACTGTAGCTATACACACATAAGGCATCATTTAATAGAACACTTCCCATTAAATCACCAACATAGGCCTGTATTTGATGTACAAATTATGTAACACTTATCTTATCATTTTATTTGGTTACAGTTCAATCTTTCTACTTGAAAATCTTGTATATACTTAATTGTTGTTCATGGTATATTTAGGCTGTGAAAAACAGAACCTGTCATCACTGACCATTAGCTAAACTCTGAATATCAGAACCTGTCATCACTGACCATTAGTTAGATTGAATAACAGAACCTGTCATCACTGACCATTAGTTAGACTGAATAACAGAGCCTGTCATCACTGACCAATAATTAGAATGAATAACAGAACCTGTCATCACTGACCATTAGTTAGTATAAATAACAGAACCTGTCATCACTGACCATTAGTTAGACTGTGAATAACACAACATGTCATCACTGACCATTAGTTAGACTGAATAATGGAACCTGTCATCACTGACCAATAGTAAGACTGAATAACAGAACCTGTCATCACTGACCATTAGTTAAACTGAATAACAGAACCTGTCATCACTGACCATTAGTTAGACTGAATAACAGAACCTGTCATCACTGCCAATTAGTTAGACTGTGAATAACACAACATGTCATCACTGACCATTATTAGTTAGACTGTGAATAACAGAACATGTCATCACTGACCATTAGTTAGACTGAATAACAGAACCTGTCATCACTGACAATTAGTTAGACTGTGAATAACAGAACCTGTCATCACTGACCATTAGTTAGACCGTGAATAACACAACATGTCATCATTGACCATTAGTTAGACCGTGAATAACAGAACCTGTCATCACTGACCATTAGATAGACTGAATAACAGAACCTGTCATCACTGACCATTAGTTAGACTGAATAACAGAACATATCATCACTGACCATTAGTTAGACCGTGAGTAACAGAACCTGTCATCAGTGACCATTAGTTAGACTGTGAATAACACAACATGTCATCACTGACAATTAGTTAGACTGAATAACAGAACCTGTCATCACTGTCCATTAGTTAGACTGTGAATAACACAACCTGTCATCACTGACCAATAGTTAGACTGTGAATAACAGAACCTGTCATCACTGACTATTAGTTAGACTGTGAATAACAGAACATGTCACTACTGACCATTAGTTAGACTGAATAACACAACATGTCATCACTGACAAATAGTTAGACTGTGAATAATATAACCTGTCATCAATGACCATTAGTAAGACTGTGACTAACATAACATGTCATCACTGACCATTAGTTAGACTGTGAATAACAGAACATGTCACTACTGACCATTAGTTAGACTGTGAATAACAGAACCTGTCATTACTGACTATAAGTTAGACTGTGAATAATAGAACCTGTCATCAATGACCATTAGTTAGACTGTGAATAGCAGAACCTGTCATCAATGACCATTAGTAAGACTGTGAATAACATAACATGTCATCACTGACCATTAGTTAGACTGTGAATAACATAACCTGTCATCACTGACCATTAGTTAGCACTGACCATTAGTTAGACTGAATAACAGAACATGTCAGACTGTGAATAACATAACCTGTCATCACTGACCATTAGTTAGACTGAATAACACAACCTGTCATCACTGACCATTAGTAAGACTGTGAATAACACAACATGTCATCACTGACCATTAGTTAGACTGAATAACAGAACATGTCATCACTGACCATTAGTTAGATTGAATAACAGAACCTGTCATCACTGTCCATTAGTTAGACTGTGAATAACACAACCTGTCATCACTGACCATTAGTTAGACTGTCAATAACATAATCTGTCATCACTGACCATTAGTTAGACTGAATAACACAACCTCTCATCACTGACCATTAGTAAGACTGTGAATAACACAACATGTCATCACTCACCATTAGTTAGACTGTGAATAAAACAACATGTCATCACTGACCATTAGTTAGACTGGGAATAATACAACAGAACATGTCATCACTGTCCATTAGTTAGACTGAATAACACAATCTCTCATCACTGACCATTAGTAAGACTGTTAATAACACAACATGTCATCACTGTCCATTAGTTAGACTGTGAATAACAGAACATGTCATCACTGACCATTAGTTAGACTGTGAATAATACAACAGAACATGTCATCACTGACCATTAGTTAGACTGTAAATAATACAACATGTCATCACTGACCATTAGTTAGACTGGGAATAACATAACATGTCATCACTGTCCATTAGTTAGACTGTAAATAATGGTCAGTGATGTCATGTTCTGTTCTTCACAGTCTAACTAAAGGTCAGTGATGACATTTTCTGTTATTCAGTCAAACTAATGGTCAGTGTTGACATGTTCTGTTATCCACAGTCTAACTAATAATGGTCAGTGATGTCATGTTCTGTTCTTCACAGTCTAACTATTGGTCAGAATCTAACTAATGGTCACTGCTAGGATTGGAGGTGGTAAATATTTTTGGTTACCCACTAGTGGGTACCCAAAAATATTTACCACCTCCAATCCTAGCAGTGACCATTAGTTAGAGTGAATAACACAACCTGCCATCACTGACCATTAGGTAGACCGTGAATAACAGAACCTGTCATCCCTGACCATTAGTTAAATTGAATAACAGAACATGTAATCACTGACCATTAGGTAGACCGTGAATAACACAACCTGCCATCACTGACCATTAGTAAGCCTTTGAATAACACAACATGTAATCACTGACCATTAGTTATACTGTGAATAACAGAAACTGTCATTACTGACTATAAGTTAGACTGTGAATGACACAACATGTCATCGCTGACCATTAGTTAGCCTCAATAACAGAACACGTCATCACTGACCATTAGTTAGACTGAATAACACAACCTGTCATCACTGACCATTAGTAAGACTTTGAATAACACAACATGTCATCACTGACCATTAGTTAGACCGTGAATAACAGAACCTGTCATCACTGACCATTAGTTAGACTATGAATAACACAACCTGTCATCAATGACCATTAGTTAGACCGTGAATAACAGAACCAAACACACGAATCTGTGGACAGTATATGTCTTTAAGAAGTGAATGTCATCAGATTGTAGCTGGGGTAAAGCCATTGTTATTTTTGTAAATTTTGCTGTAAAAATGAATATTTAGTTGAGACTTGATCTGTCTTTTATTTTTTTGAAAACATTAAACACACTTGAAAAATTGCTTCAGTTTTGATATGTGGAAAGGTTTAAGAAAGATAATTGTCATCTATATACCACTTTATAACATGGTAAATTCATTAGCATGGGTTGTCAATATGAGAATACTCAAGAAGAAGTTAAGAATGACTTGATTAGAACTTGAAAACAGATTTTCCAATTTGGAAACATATTTTCTCAAAAAAGATTGTCTGCTTTCCCCCAGTGATGCCCTGAACTGGAAATAGTGCCAACACAAAGGTTTACTGCGTAAGAAAATAGTCCTTCATTAACAAATCAATACAATGTTACGAACAAAATTTTGTGGGGATAACAACACTATTTTAAGTGATGATAAGATTGTAAAATGACGTACTCTTCCATGCAAATCTTCTATTTGTTTATATTTGTCAATGTTCATGGTATTCTTCAGTGCAAACCATCTATTTGTTTACGTTTGTCACACACCGAGGACTTGAGATCGATGATCATTGAGTCTAGAGGTCATTTAGAAAATATGATTTTAAGTCTACCTTTTTTAAGGTAGTAGAATATGGATGATAAACACTCGAGATGTTATCCATGTGCGAGCAATGAGAAAATTGTTCTCATGACAAACACTGAAAATGCTGTTTGATAATCTATAATTACTTACATACTGATTTTGAATGTGTCTCTTTTTCATACATATTTCAGTCCATTGTGTGAAAGGAGAGTACTACGATTCAACAAACCAGTCCTGTCAGCAATGTCCCATTGGCTCCTACAAGGACACCGTTGGGAATACTAACTGTACGACGTGTGGCACAGGTTTTACCACGGCAATTACCGGAGCCACTTCCGGAGACGTATGTACTGTTGGTAAGTTGTAATTTTCCATTTCTCATATTAGTTCTATAGAGGTTCCCATGCAAGTGATGGTAGGGTATCATGTGTATCTAACTCGAGTTAGTTAATCTTCAAATTGTATAAAGGCACGAGGTTTACCGAGTGTCTTTTACAAGTTGAAAATTAGCTAACTTGAGTTAGATAAACATGATAATCAACCATCACGAGTTTGGGGTCCTTTTTCTCCATATGTTTCCCTTGAAAATACACTATGTTGGCTTCCGATGGGGGAGAAACAATTGCCGTGAATCATGATGTCAAATATTGAGCAATGAAATCACATCCAGGGTGTTACCCACTAGTGGGTAACCAAAAATATTTACCAACTCCAATCCTAGCAGGTTTATCCAATGAATCGGGAGTGAGGAAACCTATAGTGATTGTGGGAGAAATAAAATTACGTACATGCAATTACCAGTATTAAAACACCATAGAAATTAACATAAAAAGTGGGCTACAAACACTAATACCTACAATGTTAGCATCAATGATATTAAGGTCATAGGTTGTTAAAATGCAAGTCAGCCATGTAAATCAATACAGTTTCAATAGGTATGCCAGTGTAGCATGGTTTGTGTATTAACATGTTTCATTAAAAATAGAGGCATAGGCAGTTATGTGAAAAATTGCCAGTATGGTATTTATAACGAACAACTACAAAGTAAGGCAGGTTTTATATGTCAGTCAAAACCTGGTAAATATTTATGTTTAATATTACCTTGAGCCTAGGTTGGTCAGGTACAGTATGTTTCTCCGTTCACTGCATTCCAGGAACAGTTCTTGACTTCACTGCATAAAACATTACAAATGGTGTTTCTTCTCCTTACATTTCCATGTTTTCATATATTAAGATACACTAATGCATCAGAAGGATTTTAAGTTTTGCCAGATTGGCGTGGGATGGGCATAGATTTCCCCCTTGTTGTCTCTTGTGCTTTACATTACTACATGTACAAAGTATTGTTTGATCTTGAGTTAAAGAAGATATTTTCTAACATCATAACACTACCTACGACAATGAAGATATTACTGCATCAATAACTTTATTTATATCTGTAAAGAATATCTGTGGCTTTAAATGAAGTGACTAGAAAGTGCTATTTTGATTGACCAATTCTAAAAGTGATATTTCCACACTATGACAAATAATGCTTTTGATATTTGTCACATTGTGAAAGAGATCAGTTTTCTAAAGTTGATAGAATTTGATATCTCACTTACGAATAAGTAATTAAATTTGCGCTGAGTGTGTTTGATTTCGAGACAATCCATTACTATGGGGCATCGTTCTATCAATGTATTAAGTTATGACATTTTTGCAAAGTTGTGTGTCGACTCAAGCTATACTATACGAAAACATTTCTATGCTACTAGTGTCTGTTAGACAAGCTGGGCTATCTGTTGATATAGGGTGACCAATCTGTCTCATGGTTTGATAACCATGTACATAGCTGTGTCTGTAGCTTCACAACGTTATCGAGGTCTACAGTGAATTTGCCTTAATTTTATCGGTTTGATAAAACTTGGGAAATACTAAAATCAATAGATGATGCTGATTAGAAATATTCAACAGAAGGTTTCTAGAGGTACAACATACAAGGTAACATATATATTCTAAAATCCTCTGTTTATTTGATTGTAGTTGTATGTCCAGCTGGACAGAAGAGGATTGCAATTACTAATAGTTGTGAGGTCTGTCCCATTGGCCAGTACCAACCAAATCAAGGAGAGAGTAACTGTATTCCTTGTTCCCCTGGGACATACACCACCCGGACCACTGGCACAGATTTACAGTCTGACTGTGTGGGTAGGTAATGGCAAGCTACAGGATAAGGTCAATTAAGGAGTTTACCAGTCTATTAGTTCACTTGGCACAAAAAGCTGTGAAAATGCAAAATGAGTAAAGATTAAAATATAGCCATAAGTGGTATTTCCCTTTATAAGTTAAAGTATTATATTTACCCCTTCCACAGTAGGCAATAGGTGATTTGAAGGAACTTAAGTTCACTATTGCAATGAATTAGAATTTGTTCTATCCATGATCTATTTTTGTAATTATTTTATTTATTTGTAATCTAGACAACTGCAGCCCTGGCTATGAGTATAACACAACTAGCAGAGTGTGTGTTGCCTGTGGCCTGGGAACCTATAAGTCTCAGGTTGGAAATTGGAAAGCTGACCAAACGACAGTCATAAACTGTACATCTTGTCCACCCTTGAAAACTACAACATCCGCAGCATCAACTTCCTCTACTGCCTGTTCCTTAGGTATGTATACAGGACAGGTCTGTAGAGGACGAAAGTGGGCAGTGGGTGTGTCCAAGTTAAGTCAATAAATAAGATAAGATCACTTACACTACACAGGACAAGTCTGTAGGACATGACAGAGGCCAGTGTGTGTGTGTGTCCAAGTTAAGTCAATAAATAAGATCAATACATTACGCAGGACAGGTCTGTAGGGGATGACAGAGGCCAGTGGGTGTTTCCAAGTAAAGTCAATAAATAAGATCAATACATTACACAGGACAGGTCTGTAGAGGACGAAAGAGGGCAGAAGGTGTGTCCAAGTAAAGTCAATAAATAAGATAAATATGTTATTCAGGACAGGTCTATAGAAGATGACAGAGGGCAGTGGGCTTGTCCAAATCATGTCAATAAATAAGATCAATACATTACACAGGACAGGATTGTAGGGGATGACAGAGGCCAGTGGGTGTGTCCAAGTTAAGTCAATAAATAAGATCAATACATTACACAGGACAGGTCTGTAGAGGACGAAAGAGGGCAGTGGGTGTGTCCAAGTAAAGTCAATAAATAAGATCAATATGTTATTCAGGACAGGTCTATAGAAGATGACAGAGGGCAGTGGGCTTGTCCAAATCATGTCAATAAATAAGATCAATACATTACGCAGGACAGGATTGTAGGGGATGACAGAGGCCAGTGGGTGTGTCCAAGTTAAGTCAATAAATAAGATCAATATGTTATTCAGGACAGGTCTATAGGAGTTGACAGAGGGCAGTGGGCTTGTCCAAATCAAGTCAATAAATAAGATTAATATGTTAGTCAGGACAAGTCTAAAGATGCCATTGTTCACATGAAATTACATACTGATGGGGAAAAGAAATGCAGAAAAATGCATTATATTGTCATTAGGTAGAACTTAAATAATAAAACTCTGTCAGACGACTTTCTTGGTCAGTGTACACTTCACCCAGTGTGTAAAGTCACTCAACCGTGTGGTGTACTGTTCCTCATGGAGGAATTTTAAAATACTTCTCAATGATCTCGTTCAGATTTATGTGATGTTGGAACATACCAGAAGGATGGTGCATGCGTCAGCTGTGAAAAAGCTAAATACCAGGATGAAAAGGGTCAAACCGAATGTAAATCATGTGGCGCCGGAAAAACAACCAAGGTCTTCTCAGGGGCTACATCCATTGTCGACTGTATTCGTAAGTATATAACAGTGAATGTCAAACACAATATGAGATATTTTTGTATGAAATGGTGGGGCTCCACAGGGACACCTAGGTATGTATTTTAACCATTCAATGATCACTTATTACCTGTGGGATATCTGACGAAGCAAGCTATTTGGTAGTGTTATTACAAAATACTACGCTCAAACTTCTATGAATCAAAGTTTAAAGATTTGAATTTCTCAATGTGTCCAACTTACAGCAAAGTCCTGATTTTTTCCCTTATATTAATTACACTTTAAATATTTTATTTATGAATAATAAATCGCAGTCATTTTAACACCCTTCACGGACATGTTTTGGTATCCAGTGAAAAGTAGCGACCAAGATTACACAAAATACATTCACTGTAAGTATTTTTCAATCGTAAACATATTATTTACATCGTTCGGGCGGGCGAACGAACGATGTCAGCTCGATATCTCAAGTAATTGTTAACGGATTAACTTCAAACTTCACCACAAGGTTAATTTCCATGAAAGCTCGGACGAGTTCGATAACCGCCATTATCCGACCATAATTTGTGTATTTATATACAACTAAACACGCAAGAACAGTTTAACCTGTTTATTACTACAGTTATAATACATACAAGCTACAAGTTTGGCGTATCAGGGGCTACTCACTCTATACCAAAACGATTAAACTTACTAATAGGATATTTAAAATTTAAAGAATCTGGACTCTGAGGTGTCCCAGAGTAGCTAGTTACATGATCGAGCAAGACTCCAAAGATACAGAGAAGCAACTAGACCCTGGACGATTCCAGAGAAGCTACTAGACTCTGCGAGCGACCCTGGAGAAGCTGCATGAGAAATGGAATATTCAACGACTACGGCTAGACCCTCAACGATATGAGAGAAGCTGAATATGTTAGCTAGACCCTCAACGATATGAGAGAAGCTGAAACATACTGTCGTAAAATACTACATGTATAATATTATTATAAGATTGGGGGTAGAATTCCCCAAGAATTAAATGCCAAAATT
>NW_018405052.1:94644-135978 GCF_002113885.1 Mizuhopecten yessoensis
ACAAGTTCGATAACCGCCATTATCCGACCATAATTTGTGGAGTTATGCCCCTTTATGGACTTGCCGAAACAGTGTCCGCTCGATATCTCAAGTAATTATTAACGGATTAACTTCAAACTTCACAACAAGGTTAATTACCATGAAACCTCGGACAAGTTCGATAACCGCCATTATCCGACCGTAATTATTGGATGCATGTGTTCCATGATGTTGAATTGCACTCATTGATCTACCGGTTATGTTGAATGATTTCTCTTTCAATATCAATTACTCACAAATACTTATATATTTCAATCATACAAACAACTGCTCATTCAATGTGTGACAGGCGTATTATATACCGCTCGCAGTAACCTTGTTGTTGGTTAACAAAGGACCAATGGGAATCACTCTCAGCAACATGGTGCACAACTTCCCCTCCCCAACCCCCACTCGTCAACTGTCATCATCGTATACCAACCACTCCATTAAACCCCGCCCCTCCACTCTCTCTTCCCCACCCCTACCACCTCCCCTCCTCTACCCCTCCTCTCCTCTTCCTCCTTTTTTGTCTTTTTTGTCTGTGTCGGTTTGAATATTTCAGAAATTTAATTGACAAATCAAGAAATGTTGAATTTGAAAAGATCACAATGCAAACTGCAGTGTGTTAATAAAAATGCTATTAAATCTGTAAATGTATTTGATACATTTAAAAAAAAAATCTCAGTTTGTGTTTCATCACATAAGAATCACATTCGGTCTTATGTGCATGATCTTGATATTCAATGTTTGATATTCATTTTTCGTGAGTCGAATTCCCAATGTTTCAATTTTTTTACCCGATAGTCCCACAAAGTTTGAATCATCGAAGTTTGACTGCATGTATTTAAGCTCCTTAGGACTTTCCTCTGGTGTGGATAGTAAGCATTATAAAATTATGGCAAAACTGTGACTGGATGTGATATAGTTACCAGGTATAGGCTCCATCTGTAAAAATAGAAGGATTTTAACAAAATGTGGTCCAAAGCATCTTTTGTCAAAAGAGACTCATTTTATATAAACAGATGGTGTGGTCCTCCAAGGGGCAAAGGGATGGGGCTCAAGAAGGGAAATATATGTAGTGGTAAATCTTGAAGTAATTTTCCTTCTTTAGAAATGTAGGTATTTCAACCAAATTTGGTTTAGACAAATCTTTGAGCAACTCAATTTTATGTAACTGTAGGCTGTGGTTACACTGGGGGTAGAGAGGAAGGCCCAATAGGGTGAAATAGAGGTAAATCTGTAAAATTATTTTCTTTCTGGAGGAATGGAGGGATTATAATTAAATTTAGCAATCCTTGAGCAAAGAGGACTCAATTTTGTGTAAATGGATTGTATGGTCCCCTATTGGGGCAGAGGAGCATGGCCCAATAAGATAAAAAGAGGGAAATATATAAATCCTTTTTCTTCCATCAGAAGAAGAGATTTAAACCAAATTTGATGTACAGTTTCCTTGGCCCAATAAGATTGAATGTTGTATAAACCTTAGGTATTTGTAATATTTGTAATAGATAATAGTCCATTGAACATATTTTGTTTTTTAAATAGCTGATTGTCCACTTGGGAAAGATCACAACTTGACAAGTTCTGACTGTTGCTGTACAGACTGTGCAATCTCATACTATGTTGATAAAAGTAAAGGAGAATATTGTATTAAGTGTCCTACTGGAACAACCAATTTGGCACCAGGATCAGTAGACTGTCCTTATACAGGTAACTTTAAAGAATGTTGGTAACACTGAAGCAGTATAAAGGATCATACTAACTATTAGTAACACTGAAGCAGTATAAAGGATCATACTAACCATTAGTAACACTGAAGCAGTATATAGGATCATTATCCCTTTTAGTAACACTGAAGCAGTATATAGGATCATAATCACTATTAGTAACACTGAAGCAGTATATAGGATCGTTATCACTATTAGTAACACTGAAGCAGTATATAGGATCGTAATCACTATTAGTAACACTGAAGCAGTATATAGGATCATACTCACTATTAGTAACACTGAAGCAGTATATAGGATCATAATCACTATTAGTAACACTGAAGCAGTATATAGGATCATTATCCCTTTTAGTAACACTGAAGCAGTATATAGGATCATAATCACTATTAGTAACACTGAAGCAGTATATAGGATCGTAATCACTATTAGTAACACTGAAGCAGTATATAGGATCGTTATCACTTTTAGTGTCAAAGAAGAAGTATAAAGGATCATACTAACTATTAGTAACACTGAAGCAGTATATAGGATCATTATCACTTTTAGTTACAAAGAAGAAGTATAAAGGATCGTAATCACTTTTAGTAACACTGAAGCAGTATATAGGATCGTTATCACTTTTAGTGTCAAAGAAGAAGTATAAAGGATCATACTAACTATTAGTAACACTGAAGCAGTATATAGGATCATTATCACTATTAGTAACACTGAAGAAGTATAAAGGATCATACTTACTATTAGTAACACTGAAGAAGTATAAATGATAATAAGCAAACAACAGTAGCCATAACAGCAAACAACAAAAGCCGTAAAAGTAAAAAACGAAAGCCATACAAGCAATCAACAACAGCCATTGAAAGCAAACAACAATAGCCATACAAGCAAACAGCCATAGCCATACATGCAAACAACCATAGCCATACACGCAAACAACAATAGCCATACAGGCAAACAACAATAGCCATACAAGCAAACAACCATAGCCATACAAGCAAACAACCATAGCCATACACGTAAACAACAATAGCCATACAGGCAAACAACAATAGCAATACAAGCAAACAAGGTTTGCCGTACAAGCAACTAACAATTGTCATAAAAGCAAAAAACAATAGCAATATTAGCAAACAACAATAGCCATACAAGCAAACAATAATAGCCATACAAGCAAACAACCATAGCCATACAAGCAAACAACAATAGCAATATAAGCAAAAAACAAAAGCCATACACGCAAACAATAATAACCATACAAGCAAACAACCATAGCCATACACGCCAACAATAATAGCCATACAAGCAAACAACCATAGCCATACAAGCAAACAACCATAGCCATACAAGCAAACAACCATAGCCATACATGCAAACAACAATAGCAATACAAGCAAACAAGGTTCGCCATACAAGCAACTAACAATTGCCATAAAAGCAAAAAACAATAGCAATATAAGCAAACAACCATAGCTATACACGCAAACAATAATAGCCATACACACATACAACAATAGCCATACATGCATACAACAATAGCAATACAGGCAAACAACAATAGCAATACAAGCAAACAAGGTTTGCCCTACAAGCAACTTACAATTGTCATAAAGGCAAAAAACATTAGCAATACTAGCAAACAACAATAGCCATACACGCAAACAGCCATAGCCATACATGCAAACACCAATAGCAATACAAGCAAAAAAGGTTTGCCCTACAAGCAACTTACAATTGTCATAAAGGCAAAAAACATTAGCAATACTAGCAAACAACAATAGCCATACAAGAAAACAACAATAGCCTTTAAAGCAAACAGCCATGGCCATACATGCAAACAACCATAGCCATACATGCAAACAACAAAAGCCATACACGCAAACAATAATAGCCATACAAGCAAACTGCCATAGCCATACATGCAAACACCAATAGCAATACAAGCAAAAAAGGTTTGCCCTACAAGCAACTAACAATTGTCATAAAAGCAAAAAACAACAGTAATATTAGCAAACAACAATAGCCATACACCCAAACAATAATAGCCATACAGGCAAACAACCATAGCCATACGAGCAAACAACAATAGCCATACATGCAAACACCAATAGCAATACAAGCAAACAAGGTTTGCCCTACAAGCAACTAACAATTGCAACAAAAGCAAAAAACAATAGCAATATAAGCAAACAACAATAGCCATACAGGCAAACAACAATAGCGATACAAGCAAACAAGGTTTGCCCTACAAGCAACTTTCAATTGTCATAAAGGCAAAAAACATTAGCAATACTAGCAAACAACAATAGCCATACACAAAAACAACAATAGCAATACAAGCAAACAACCATAGCCATACAAGAAAACAACAATAGCCTTTAAAGCAAACAGCCATGGCCATACATGCAAACAACAATAGCCATACACGCAAACAACCATAGCCATACAAGCAAACAACCATAGCCATACACCCAAACAACAATAGCCATACACGCAAACAACAATAGCCATACACAAAAACAACAATAGCAATACAAGCAAACAAGGTTTGCCATACAAGCAACTAACAATTGCAACAAAAGCAAAAAACAATAGCAATATAAGCAAACAACAATAGCCATACAAGCAAGCAACAATAGCCATTAAAGCTAACAACAAAAGCCATTAAATAAAACAACAATAGGCATACAAGCAAGCAACATTAGCCATTCAAGCAAACAATGATAGCTATTATATAATAAAAGCAATGACAATAGCCACCAAAGCAAACAACAATAGCCATACAAGCAAACAAAAGTAGCCCCACAAGAAAAAACAGGAACAATACAATATTAGCCATTAAACGTGCCTTACCTCTACATTGTAGAAATAATCACAGAATGGTTTTAATATCTGAACAAATTGTGCAAGTGCATGGTCATAAGGTAACATGATTCAGGCTTTGACCAATTGTTTATCATTACATCTGTGTAAAATGAAATAACAGCCATTACATTACAAAATTAATGCTGACAATATAACCGATTACATAAAGTATTTTTTGTTTTGTTTTGTAGATAGTACCCCAACTGTAAAAGAAACAGTGACTGTCGTGTTCCGGTTGCGGTTGAATGTTTTATTAGATTGTGCTAATGAAAACAGTAAAAGTATATATGCTAACAATGTTAAAATCAAGCTTGTAGCAGTATTTAAAACTCTGAGGTTTGATGTTTGTTCCACCCCTTCATGTGACAATATCGCTTCATTGGTTGTTGTATTCCCCAACTCTGGGGGTTGTAACCAAGGAGGGGGTTCAAGACGCAAAAGGAATACAGGCACTATTGTGGATCTGGATGTATCGGTCAATTCATTGCCGTATGTATGAAAGTACTAATTCTAAACATTTATGATTTGATTAATTTCAATACATTTATGATCTTATAACTTCAGTACAGTTATGAGTTGATAAATTTCAATACAGTTATGATCTTATCACTTTTATACAGTTATGATTTGATTAATTTCAATACATTTATGATCTTATGACTTCAATACAGTTATAATCTTATAACTTCTATACAGTTATGATTTGATTAATTTCAATGCATTTATGATCTGATAATTTGACATTAAATATTTAAAAACTTAAAAGATAAATTGAATTATAACTTCTTTACAGAAACCCAGCTACATCAACAGATAACAGTGGAGTCAAAAGACCTATACAGGATGTGATTAATGAGATGATCAACACCAACCCATCCAGTATAGCACCTCAAGTATGTATACCACATTATTAGCTCACCTGCTCGAAGGGCTAGTGAGCTTATGTCATGGTGCGGTGTCTGTCCTCCGTCCGTCAAGCGTCGGTCAAAACTGTCTATTACTTAAAACAGCTTCTTCTGAAGAACTGAAAGGTATAGAATCTTAATATGTGGCTGGTAGCTTGTTGGTAAAAGCCCAACAAAGTGTGAGAACGAAAATGACCTTGACATACTTTCAAGAAAGGTCACGAGGGTCAAAAGTGTTAAATACTTAAAACAACCTCTTCTGAAGAACTGAAAGGTAATTTGTGGTTGGTAGCTTCGTTGGTAAAAGCCCAACAAAGTTTGAGAATGAAAATGACTCACCTACTTTCAAGGTCACAGGTGTCACAAGTGTTAAATACTTAAAACGACTTTTTCTGAAGAACTACAAGGGATGGAATCTTATTATGTGGCTGGTAGCTTCATTGGTAAAAGCCAAACAAAATTTGAGAACGAAAATGACCTTAACCCACTTTCAAGGTCACAGAGGCCAAATATGTCAAACACTTCAAGTTACTTCTTCTGAATTATCCAAAGGAATAGAATGATAATATTTGGCTGGTAACTGTCACAGATGGAGCCTGACAAAGGTGGCTATTGAAAATTACCTCCACATACTTTCAAGGTCACAGGGTCAAATATAGCAAAAACTGCAAACAGCTACTTTTGAAGAAGTGAAAGGCATGGAGTCGTAATATTTAACAAGTAGTTTCCTTAGATGGAGCCCAACAAAGTTTGCAAATGAAAATGACCTTTATCTACTTTATCCTAATCCTTGGCCCAACATGATTCAATGTTGTACAAACCATGCCCCATCCCAATGGGGACAGGAGAATGGAACCCAATAAGGTTAGGGTGTTGCTGAAAGCCAAGCAAATATTTGGAAATATTTGTAGTACAGTATAATATTTATTTAAAATTTTGCTATGACTGCTTAAATATCCAGGTGAGCGATACAGCTCCTTAGGCCTCTTGTTATATGTTACACCCTAAGTATAACGTCATGCTACCACAATTGATATAAAGGGCAGAAAATGGTTCGAATAGTACTTTAAAATTTAACTTGTGTATTTTCTTGTGACAGTATAACAAAAGCGATATTTATCAGCATTTCCACCGAATAGTTTTATTTTCAGGATTTTTTTTAGAATTCATGATGACTTCAAAGTAAACATATCAGAAAACCAGTAGAAACGGCATACATCGACAGAATTTTAGAGGATTTTGAAGGGGTGAATTATAATCATGTTTAAATGTTGATTTCTGGTCATAACACTTATAACTGGATAATATAAAAGTGAATATATACAATTGTAGTTCAGTATGGTGTTTATAAAAGCAATTTATTTTGTTGCAATCAGCACATCAGCTAGTAGAAACAATAACAAGATTCATAGCCTGTGATATGGTATATCAATTTGGGTACTAATCATGGCTGAAAAAACGGTAGAAATCTCACTGCGAGTTTAGCGTTCTATTTATAAAAATGAATTACTTAGAATCAAATCTTTTTCTGAAAATGAACCACTATGGAAAGTCATTGTCAGGAATAAAAAAAACATTCCAGATACAAGATCTATAATTTTAAATATCACTGAAAAATTGTCAAAATTGTCAAAATTGTGGTAGCGTGATTCTATCACTCAAGTACATGTACAAAGCAATAATTCTACATAGATGCAGCAGACTTAATGGTATAACCATGACACATTTTGCAGTTATGTAATCTTTAGGTCTGCAACATCTATGCAGTTTATTGCTTTCCTTTCCATTTTCATTTAAGAAATGCAATAAGGAAAAAATTGATTATGCCTAGAACAGCAACAGAAGAATAAATGTCACACACTGTTTCCTACAAAAAATCAAAATATTAAACAAAGTAATCATATCTGATCCATTTGTTCTCAATTTCAAGGAAAGAAACAATATTTGAAATGAATAGAATAATCAACTGTAATGTCAAGTTCAAGGAAATGTTAAATTGAACAATGTGGTTTTTGTTCAGAACTAATTTCTGAGCACGTAGTCACACAATCACATCAGTAGTGCTCAGGCTATGTATTCATATACTGTAAATAGCAACTGCAAGTATACTCTTATAAATGAACCACTGCATATAATGGATGAAAAAGGGTATTGCCACGCCAAATAAAAACATCAGAATGTATTTACAGAACGCTCAATTCATTAGTTAACGAATAGGAATGTATTGATGGAATCCTCTAGCTGTTGATGGAATGACATTAATGTTTACCAATAAAGCCAGTAATTGCTTTGCTGTAACAAAAAAATAAAAATATTCCAGGGTTCCACCCTCGATGGAGCCAGTGTGACAAGTATCACTCAACAGTGTATTGCTGGACAAGTCCTCACCGGTACTGCCTGTGGTAAGTAGTAGTTCCTACACTCTCCGCCTTAATGATAAGTAGCTCATACTGAGGCTCACAGAGGGAAGCTCATACTGAGGCTCACAGAGGGAAGTTCATACTGAGGCTCACAGAGGGAAGCTCATACTGAGGCTATACTGAGGCTCACAAAGGGTAGCCAGGTCAAGTAGAGGATCTCAAAAAGTTAGCTAAGTTACGTAGAGAATCTCAAAAAGTTAGCTAGGTCACATAGAGGATGTCAAAAAGGTAGCCAGATCAGGTAGAGGACCTCAAAAAGGTAGCCAGGTCAGGTAGAGGATGTCAAAAAGGTAGCCAGGTCACGTAGAGGACCTCAAAAAGGTAGCCAGGTTATGTAGAAGATCTCAAAATGGTAGCCAGGTCACGTAAAGGAACTCAAAATAGTAGCCAGGTCAAGTAAAGGATCTCAAAAAGGTAGCCAGGTCACTTAGAGGAACTCAGAAAGGTAGCTAGGTCACGTAGAGGATCTCAAAAAGGTAGCTAGGTCACGTAGAGGATCTCAAAAAGGTAGCCTGGTCACGTAAAGGATCTTAAAAAGGTAGCCAGGTCACGTAGAGGGTCTCAAAATAGTAGCCAGGTCATGTAGAGGATCTCAAAAAGGTAGCCAGGTCATGTAGAGGATCTCAAAAAGGTAGCCAGTTCCTGTAGATAATCTCAAAATAGTAGCCAGGTCAATTAGAGGATCTCAAAAGGTAGCCAGGTCAAGTAGAGGATCTCAAAAAAGTAGCCAGTTCATGTAGAGGATCTCAAAAAGGTAGCCAGGTCATGTAGAGGATCTCAGAAAGGTAGCCAGGTCACGTAGAGGATCTAAAAAATAGTAACCAGATCCCTTAAAGGATCTCAAAAAGGTAGCGAGATCACGTAGAGGATCTTAAAGTAGTAGCTAGGTCAAGTAGAGGATCTCAAAAAGGTAGCTAGGTCAAGTAGAGGATCTCAAAAAAGTAGCCAGGTCATGTAGAGGATCTCAAAAAGGTAGCCAGGTCAATTAGAGGATCTCAAAAAGGTAGCCAGTTCCTGTAGATATTCTCAAAATAGTAGCCCGGTCAATTAGAGGATCTCAAAAGGTAGCCAGGTCAAGTAGAGGATCTCAAAAAGGTAGCGAGATCACGTAGAGGATCTTAAAGTAGTAGCTAGGTCAAGTAGAGGATCTCAAAAAAGTAGCCAGGTCATGTAGAGGATCTCAAAAAGATAGCCAGTTCCCGTAGATAATCTCAAAATAGTAGCCCGGTCAATTAGAGGATCTCAAAAGGTAGCCAGGTCAAGTAGAGGATCTCAAAAAGGTAGCCAGGTCATGTAGAGGATCTTAAAGTAGTAGCTAGGTCAAGTAGAGGATCTCAAAAAAGTAGCCAGGTCATGTAGAGGATCTCAAAAAGGTAGCCAGGTCATGTAGAGGATCTTAAAGTAGTAGCTAGGTCAAGTAGAGGATCTCAAAATAGTAGCTAGGTCAAGTAGAGGATCTCAAAAAAGGTAGCTAAATTATAAAGAGAATCTCAAAAATAGCAGCTAGTTCATATGGAGAAACTCAAAATGGTAGCAAATTCATAAAGAGGATCTCAAGGGTAGTTAGTTCATATATATAGAGGATCTCAAAGGTAGGTAGTTCATATATATAGAGTTTTTATATCAAAAAAAATACTTACCACGTCCAATTATTATGCCAATGATCTCCAACTACCAGTTCATTATCTCCCAAAGGAAAGTTTAAAATGCCCCGCGCTAATACGAAACTACTCCCTGTCCAAACTGGACATACGGGTGTAGGATGCGTGGGCACCTCCAACTTCCTCCTTTCTTCAACTCGAAGAAGCACATGGCTGTTACTTTTACCCTGGACTTCGCTCAAGTTTTCCGAGGGCGGTAACTTCTGTCATTGCTTGTTTTCATTTTTCGTTTATTATACCAGTTTCCCTGCTATTGTTTATCTATCTTTTTTGCCTTTTTTCACTATATTTCGCTGTAAAATGTTGGTACCATTGCCAAGTGTTTTGGTGCCTGTTCGTTTTCGTGAGTGTGTACTTTCACTTCGTTTTCTTTAAGGTGATTTTTGTGAATTCAAATTATTTTATTTTACAAATAAAGGCTGAATTGTTAATTTATCTTGTTTGTGAATCATAGAGGACTCCTCAAAGTCTGACAAACGGGGTAAAAGGAAGGACAAGGCTAGGTCCTCCTCCGGTAGTACTGGCGACCCCACCAGGAGTCCTTCAGCAGGCTCGTTGGCAGAGGCCCTGCCGGGTCCCAAGACTATCCAGCCCTTGACTGGCTCTAGTCTAGAGAGCACAGGTGTTGGCTATTCTAGATCTGTTGCCAGGGAGGTTGGTCCCCCTTCCATTGGTATTAGTTCATCTTTGGAAAGAGTGGGCCCTCCTCCAGTCTCTGACTTTTTAGTCAGTCTGGAGTGTCTGTTGGTGGGGATAGAGTCATGAATGAGGATCCTTTTGGGTCCTCTGCTGTGATGGGGAGTGGTAATTCTTTGAATTATCTGGGCCCCACAGAGTGTAGCAGCACTGCCACCTCTCATGACTTTTCACGGTCCCTTTCCTGGTCAAGTATCCGGTATCAACCCTGTCGGGGTCGATTCCGTGCCAGCTTGCACCATACGGAACCCGTGGGCCGCGCCCATGTGTAATGGAGAAGGTGACAGGTCTGACAAGAGTCGGGCGACACCCCATGGTCTCGAGTCTCATATTTTGATTTCCTGACGGTGACCCTTTTCCGTTTATCGGAAGTGCCCATCGGGGAGTCAGAGGTTGATGAGAATGACAGACGGGCTGTGCAGGATAGGGTGACCTCATCCTTTCACAACTGTCTGAAGGCCTCTGCAGCTTTGCAGTCTACACTGCTGGCCAATTTGGTTCTTACCAGGCGAACCTCTGTGCTTAAAGGTAAGCCTATTGAGGAACCGTACCTTTCCAGGCTTTTGTCCTCTCCCTTCAAGGATCCTTGGCTCTTCGAGGGTGCCCTTCCTTCTATTCCGAAGGAAGTTAAGGAGGACCCAGTAGCCTTGGCACTTTTGGTTTCAAAAATGTCGGCTGCTGGTAAGGCTGGAACCCCTCGGGATTCGGGCCAGGCCAAGAAGAAGGCTAAGTCGAGGCCTCGCCAAACTCAGTCTGCGGTTAAGGCTAAGTCTACCTTCAAGGCCAAAGCCAATGGAAAGGGCAAGCAGAGTGCCCAACCCTCTGGTGGTAAGAAGCAGTATTCCTGACTTCTCCCCTCCTTTCACAACTCTTCCGTTTCAGTCCGGGCAAGTAGATCAGAGGTCTCATTTACCCGGTCTCATAACTGTCGTAGACAGCCACATAGACATTTGGGAAGCTTGGCCTTCCTCAACCGGACCTTCCAGTAGGAGGTCGATTGTCCGCTTTCCTGCCTCAATGGAAGGAGATTACTCAGTACAGTTTGGCATTGTCAATAGTTGCGGAAGGATTGAGCATCCCGTTGTTACGGGAACCTCCGCTCACAGCAGAGCCACTCTTTTCCCCACCCCCGTAGGATCTAGAGAAGGATCTAGCTGTCGGACAGGAAATTGCTACCCTAGTCGAGAAGGGTGCAGTCGAGGAGCTCCTACGAAGCCGGTACTCTCCAGGCTTCTATTCCCAAATTTTTCTGGTGAAGAAGAAGTTGGGAGCTTGGCGCCCGATTATAGACCTAAGTGCCTTCAACTGGTTCGTGGACTCTCCCCACTTTCAGATGGAGACCCCTAGAGGCATTATTGCCTCAGTCAGGGGGGGAATGTGGGCTACTTCAATAGACTTGAAGGATGTCTACTTCACATTCCCATCAGGAAGTATCTTCGCTTCTCATGCGAGGGCAAGATATTCCAGTTCCGGGCTATGCCTTTTGACTTACCACAGCCCCAATGGTTTTTATACCACCGTCAAATTTGACGGTAGTATTATGGTATGGCATTGTCCGGCCGGCGTAAACTTTGTTTGTCCGGCAATCTCCTCCTACATTTTTCGACCGATCTATTTGAAACTTGGTATACATTATAATCATGATATGAAGTTGTGTCTCCCTTAAAAGAATTTTGATTCAACAATTTTTCCACAAGTTATTGCCCTTTGTTCATTTCAGTATTTTAATTTTGTCCGGAGATCTCCTCATACATTTTTCGACTGATCTCTTTGAAACTTGGTATACATGATAATCATGATATGAAGTTGTTTCTCCCTTAAAAGAATTTTGATTCAACGATTTTTTGCAAAATTTATTGCCTTTTGTTCATTTCAGTATTTCAGGATTTTCTCCTACATTTTTTTGTAGCATATCAGCTAACCACTCTTAGAATGATGCAGATCTTATTTCAATGTAAGAAAGTACATAACACTATGTGGCATTCGACGGGCGTATTTTGTTCTGCCCGTGGTACACTTGTTACCAAACTACTGCAGGTTGTGGTAGGTTTCCTGCACCAGCGGAGTATCAACATCCATATTAACTACGACGACTCCCTCATGCTTCATTCACTGAGGAAGTCCCTGGTGCAGGATACTCGACTAGTTCTGAGTCTTTTTCTCAAGGTCGTGTTCATCCCCTCCCAAGAGAAGTCAGAACTGTCTCCCTCTGGGGACTTTATGTTCCTAGGCTTCCTGTTTAACGTAGCCAGGGGTATAGTCCTTCCAACTCAGGAGAAATTCATCAAGGCAAGGAGTCTGGTGCTTCAGTTTATCCAGAGTTCTGCGGTACAGGTTTGTTGGTACCTCAGTCTGCTGGGGTTTCTCAACTCACTAGCTGATGTAGTTCCTCTCGGCAGGCTACACATCAGACCTCTGCAGATGTTTCTTCTCGGCCATTGGGTTCCTGCGTCGCGGGATTGGGAGGCTTTCATTCCTTTCTGTCAGTCGGTCAAGGAATTTGCCCAATGGTGGACAATTCGGAACAATGTCCTGAAGGAGGTGTCCTTGCACAGGAGCTCACCCACCATGACCCTGTACACCGATGCATCCAAGACAGGTTGGGGGGCGTACCTGAACAGGCAGGCTCGCTCAGGTTCGTGGACAGGGGATCATCTTTCCGAGCACATCAATGTGCTCGAGATGAGGGCAGTGTTGTTGGCCATCCAGGACCTCAGGTCTTACCTGCAAGACCAGTTGATTTGTGTGGCACCAGACAACTCAACTGTCTAAGCTTATCTGCAGAAGCAAGGGCGCACCAGGTCTCACGTCCTGTGTGCCCTGGCCATTCACATTTTGCTTCTTTGCCAGGAGTTGTGCCTAACCATTCAGGTCAAGCACCTTCAGGGCAGACTCAATGTCCTTGCAGACACCCTGTCAAGACATCTTCAGCCGGTTCTGATGGAGTGGCAGCTCAATCCATCCATATTCCGAGCAGTATTTCTGGTTTGGGACAGGCCTCATGTAGACCTATTTGCCACAGCCTTGGACCATCAGTTGCCGACGTTTGTGTCTCCCGTTCCAGATCCAGCAGCATGGGGAGTAGATGCTCTGTCTCTCGACTGGAAGGGGTTGCATGCTAACGCCTTCCTCCCCTTCAACTTGGTGGCCAAGGTCCTCCAGAAGTACAAAAAGCAGCCTTGCTCCCTAGTTCTGGTGGCTCCCTTGTGGCCGAGGCAACCATGGTTTCCTCAGCTTGTGTCGTTTCTAGTGAAAGAGCCTTTGGTCCTCCCACCCAGGTGGAACCTGTTACAACAGCCGAGGTCCAGAATCAGGCACTCCTGCCCGGCTATACTCTACCTTCACGCGTGGAGGCTATCTCCAGTGGTCTCCTGCAGAAGGGGTTTTCTGGACCGGTGTCAGACTGTAACGCTAGGTCCATCAGGTCTTCTTCCGCGACAGTCTACCAGTCTAGATGGAGCATCTTCTGCGATTGGTGTGGTCAGAGGCAGGTTGATCCACTCAAGCCTCTGTTCCCCTAATTACAGATTGTTTACTGCATTTGTTTCGCAGTAAGAAATTAGCTCCTGGTACCAGTGCCGGCTATCAGTCGGCTATAGCTGGTATCTTATCTTATGCAGGGCGACCAGAGGTAGGATCTTCCTCCTCCTTGTCTGCCCTCATCAGAGGCTTTACCATTGAGAGACCAAGAGTTAGGCGTCTAACTCCTCAATGGGATGTTATAGAATGGTGACTGAGATGTTATAGAAGGATGTGACTGAGATGCTATAGAAGGGTGTGACTGAGATGTTATAAAAGGGTGTTACTGAGATATTATAGAAGGTTGTTACTGACATGTTATAGAAGGGTGTGACTGAGATGTTAAAGAAGGATGTGACTTAGATACTATAGAAGGATGTGACTGAGATGTTATAAAAGGGTGTGACTGAGATGTTATAGAAGGATGTGACTGAGATGTAATCGAAGGGTGTGACTGAGATGCTATAGAAGGGTGTGACTGAGATGTTATAGAAGGGTGTTACTGACATGTTATATAAGTATGTGACTCTGAGATGTTAAAGAAGGGTGTTACTGACATGTTATAGAAGGGTGTGACTGAGATGTTAAAGAAGGGTGTTACTGACATGTTATATAAGTATGTGACTGAGATGCTATAGAAGGGTGTTACTGACATGTTATAGAAGTATGTGACTGAGATGCTATAGAAGGGTGTTACTGACATGTTATATAAGTATGTGACTGAGATGCTATAGAAGGGGGTTACCGAGATGTTAAAGAAGGGTGTTACTGACATGTTATAGAAGGGTGTGACTGAGATGTTAAAGAAGGGTGTTACTGACATGTTAGATAAGTATGTGACTGAGATGCTATAGAAGGGGGTGACTGAGATGTTATATAAGTATGTTACTGAGATGTTATAGACGGGTGTTACTGAGATGTTAAAGAAGGGTGTTACTGACATGTTATATAAGTATGTGACTCTGAGATGTTAAAGAAGGGTGTTACTGACATGTTAGATAAGTATGTGACTGAGATGCTATAGAAGGGGGTTACCGAGATGTTAAAGAAGGGTGTTACTGACATGTTAGATAAGTATGTGACTGAGATGCTATAGAAGGGGGTTACCGAGATGTTAAAGAAGGGTGTTACTGACATGTTATAGAAGGGTGTGACTGAGATGTTATAGAAGTATGTTACTGAGATGTTATAGAAGGGAGTTACTGGGATGTTATAGAAGGATGTGACTGAGATGTTAAGTATGTGACTGAGATGCTATAGAAGGGTGTGACTAAGATGTTATATAAGTATGTGACTGAGATGCTATAGAAGGGTGTGACTGAGATTTTATAGAAGGGTGTGACTGAGATGTTATAGAAGAGTGTGACTGAGATGTTATAGAAAGGTGTGACTGAGATGTTATAGAAGGGTGTGACTGAGATGTTATAGAAGGGTGTTACTGAGATGTTATAGAAGGGTGTGACTGAGATGCTATAGAAGGGTGTTACTGACATGTTATAGAAGTATGTGACTGAGATGCTATAGAAGGATGTGACTGACATGTTATAAAAGGGTGTGACTGAGATGTTATAGAAGTATGTGACTGAGGTGTTATAGAAGGGTGTGACTGAGTTGTTATAGAAGGATGTGACTGAGTTGCTATAGAAGGGTGTGACTGAGATGTTAAAGAAGGGTGTTACTGACATGTTATAGAAGTATGTGACTTAGATGCTATAGAAGGGTGTGACTGAGATGCTATAGAAGGATGTGACTGAGATGTTATCGAAGGGTGTGACTGAGATGTTATAGAAGTATGTTACTGACATGTTATATAAGTATGTGACTGAGATGCTATAGAAGGGTGTGACTGAGATGTTATATAAGTATGTGACTGAGATGCTATATAAGTATGTAACTGAGATGTTATAGAAGGGTGTTACTGACATGTTATTTAAGTATGTGACTGAGATGTTATAGAAGAATGTTACTATAAAAGGGTGTTACTGAGATGTTATAGAAGGATGTTACTGAGATATTATAGAAGGGTGTGACTGAGATGTTATAGAAGGGTGTGACTGAGATGTTATCGAAGGGTGTGACTGAGATGCGATAGAAGGGTGTGACTGAGATGTTATAGAAGGATGTGACTGAGATGTTATAGAAGGATGTGACTGAGATGTTATAGAAGGATGTGACTGAGATGTTATTGAAGGATGTGACTGAGTTGCTATAGAAGTGTGTGACTGAGATGTTATAGAAGGATGTGACTTAGATGTTATAGAAGGGTGTGACTTAGATGTTATAGAAGGGTGTGACTGAGATGCTATAGAAGGATGTGACTGATATGTTATAGAAGGATGTGACTGAGATGTTATAGAAGGATGTGACTGAGATGTAATAGAAGTATGTGACTGAGATGCTATAGAAGGATGTGACTGAGATGCTATAGAAGGATGTGACTGAGATTTTATAGAAGGATGTGACTGAGATGTTATAGAAGGATGTGTCTGAGATGTTATAGAAGTATGTGACTGAGGTGTTATAGAAGGGTGTGACTGAGTTGTTATAGAAGGGTGTGACTGAGATGTTATATAAGTATGTGACTGAGATGCTATAGACGGGTGTTACTGAGATGTTATAGAAGGGTGTGACTGAGATGTTATGGAAAGGTGTGACTGAGATGTTATAGAAGTATGTTACTGAGATGTTATAGAAGGGTGTTACTGAGATGTTATAGAAGGATGTGACTGAGATGCTATAGAAGGGTGTTACTGACATGTTATATAAGTATGTGACTGAGATGCTATAGAAGGGTGCCACTGACATGTTATATAAGTATGTGACTGAGATGCTATAGACGGGTGTTACTGAGATGTTATAGAAGGGTGTGACTGAGATGCTATAGAAGGATTTGACTGATATGTTATAGAAGGATGTGACTGAGATGTTATGGAAGGATGTGACTGAGATGTTATAGAAGTATGTGACTCAGATGTTATAGAAGAATGTTACTGACATGTTATAGAAGTATGTGACTGAGATGCTATAGAAGGGTGTGACTGAGATGCTATAGAAGGATGTGACTGAGATGTTATAGAAGGATATGGTTAAAAAAGTAGGGAAAACATTTATTTTCAAAATTATGAAATTATGAAATAAAAGTAATAAACACTATTTTTATGTTGATGATGGCAATATTCTGAGATATTTCCCCTTTCTTGTTTGATTGTTTGGAATTTTAACCTTGAGTCTTCATTATTGGGCAATATAACTTAAGACTATTCAAAACACCACAGGGGGAAATATTCAGACTCTAACCTGAACATGCACAAAAAATATGTGTATACAGTATAATATGCTTACTATGTACCAAATTTTCCCTGTATAAACTTAATTAAAATCTATGTTTATTATGACATGGTTTAATGAAAAATAACAGTAAAAAAACAACAGAAAATTTTAAAAGATATATTTATTACATGCCTTTTATGTTAATGATGTATTAATTTTGTAATTTGTAGGGCCTTGCCCTGTGGGAACCTATGAGAATTCAGGAACTTGTGCTAATTGTCCCGTTAACCAGTACCAAGATGTAACTGGCCAAACAACTTGTAAACAATGCAGCAGCTCCAGTAGCATTAACATCTATACAGCTGGAACCAACTCTACCTCAGTATCACAGTGTCTCTGTAAGTACTTTTAAATATAAGCAAGCAAGAAAGGAAAGTGACTGCAGAAAAAGTGGATTTGTCAAATTTTCAAGGCAATTCAACCCTTCATCAACACTAATTTACCTTTTTATCAAGACACAAACATTAAAACATTACATTACACAAAATATAAAACAGAAAAAAACAGTAACACTGAATGACGACACGCCTCATGTGTCGAAACTAGTCAACGTAAAACTTGGATTAAAGCCGTTATACCCAGCAGCGCGACGTTCTCATGGTCATCTGTTCCTTTTGAGTTCTACTGAATATTTACACTGATGTTGAAGCATCTAGCCCTTCGGTCTATTTAGACCCTGACTCATTTCTAGAGTCTGAAGGTTGGGGCCGAAAGGGGTCAAATTTCAACAATTTCTTCTTCAGACAGACATATGATGGAATCAAATACTCTTTCTGAATGGAAAGGTCCTAAGATGCTTTATCAAAATTGAGAATATCACCTTTCAGAGGACAGCTGATGTCATCCTAGAAATTGGTCAGTTTTTATGCCTGAAACCAATAATCCAATAGCTGAGGATATAGAGAAGATATGAGTATCAAAGAAAGCACCCCTAGGTTTTCAAAGATGACATATAAAACATTGCTGCTTCCTACTTTTCATTGTGTCTTACATTTAGACGTTAAACTGTTATCTACCTTTCATTAAGTTGTACATGTATGATCTAACTTTCACCCAGTCTCTTGATTTATTTTACTTTGTAGCTACATGTGAAGTGAACTCCAACTACTGTAAGAATGGAGGTACATGTGTTGCTAGCCAGACAGTTTATTGCCAATGTGGATCACGATACTCAGGCACCAACTGTGAGAACAGGAGTGGTAAGTATCATCATACCAGGCTACAGTACATAATATTTTGTCCTAGCTGGAATACAATCTCTACCGTATGCATAAATTGTCAAAATATATGGCACATTAAACAATGAAACGCTGACAATGATTTGTCAATGAAGCAATTGCTTGTTTGTTGACAGAACCAGACGACTCAACTTGGATTTACATTGTGGCAGGGACGATTGGCGGACTTGTGTTCCTGCTCATCATCATTATTATCAGTGTGGTGTTCTGCAGACGATCAAGGTAAATAGAATACATGTAGTTGACAAAATGTTCCAAGGTCACAGGTTAAATACATAAATATTATCAAAAGAGAATTAACAATGCAGATGTTTCAATTTTGATATGTGACTTGAAGCTTGCTTGGATTAAGTGCTATTTTTATTTTTTTTACATTCTTGCATTCAAGGTCAAAGGGGTCAAATGTTTTAAAATCTTAACATGACTTTCACCCGAACAGTAATGACATCTGGTCTGTTTTGTACTTGACAGAGTGAAGGGATATCAGCTATATTGAAATAAATGACCTTGAACCAAACTCATGGTCACAGAGGTTATATGTGTTAAACTTTCAAATGGCCATTGTCCAAGAGACTTAGAATAGTGATGTTTAGCCTATAGCTTGCTGGAGGAAATACTCTCGAGACAAATCACATTGACCCATTTTCTTGTCTATCAAAGTTCATTGCTGATATATAAGTTTTGATTACATTTTGGATGTACACTTGAGGTTATTTGAAGACAAGGTGTGCTTACTTTTTTTCCCTGCAGAAGTGTTTATTATGGTAAAACCTCCAGTCAGTTTGAATAGGCGGATGATTCGAACACACTTTTTGTATAATAAAAACAATAATTTTCTGTCTAGTGATAGTTCAAACCCTGCTTACCCACATTTTGGATAGTTTGAATAAGAAAGATTGAGTACTAAAATTACGCACTTTCTTATCGACTTTGGCCATCGGTGTTTCAATAATAGCCTCACAAAACTAGCTCAAACTGATATATTTTCATGGCAGCACTGATAACTAACAACCGGGTAACGAGTAGTACTCATGATGTGCGACCATCATAGTCATTTATGACAGACACTTTGCACATAAATATGCAACACGATAGCAATGGTTTAATTTCTTTTTTGTAAACATGTGCACGCGCCAGGTAAACAATTTTAGGCCTGACCATATATAACGTCCTATCATTACCAAGCGCAGAAAGTTCCTGTCACAATGCTGACAGAAGTGTGTATTGTCATGATATAACTGTGTTATAATATGATTATATAATCGAGACCTGGCCACAGATCACTGATTTATTACTTAATTGATATGTTACCTGTACATGTGCCAAAACAAACAGATTTGACCAGGTGGTCGGTTGGCCGCATGCTGAAAGTCAAAACTCGAGAAAACATCTACAGCTTTGTGACCTATATAAACTTGTCTCTTCTTCATGATTGCGTACATATTGAACTTAATAATCAATTATTAATATGTAAGTAAATATAAGAAAGAATTCATTGCCAGATTTGCAAATATATCATAAAAGGCTGTCGTTGTCGCGTATCAACGACTTAACTGTTTGTTGTGATTTTTTCCGATGTTGACTCGGATTGTTGGAATTTATTTTATTTTAACAGCTATAATTTCCTGTAATTTGAACGGGATTGACAATATTTATTCAACTTTCTTTTAACTGACCATATGTAGTCTATATGTGTGTTCAAAGACATAGTACGTACATATTGTCAGTTCATTTGATCAATGGAATCGCTCAAAAACAAATATAAGCTCACTAATAAATATACTTAAATGCCAGCTTATAGGAACATGTCCTATTATGAAAATGTGAGTATAATATGCTACACCAGAATGTTACCACACATTGTTACATTGTACACCACAATATACCTCTATATTTGTCAAAATCAGTGTTCAGCAGCTTTATAAACTCATACATATGTTGTATAACAAGAGTACCTACATGAAGAATACATAAAGTTAATTAAGTGTGATGACATATGTACACATGATCAAAGTGTGAACTTGTATAAGGATGTGTTAGTATACATAAGGATGTGTTAGTATACATAAAGATGTGTTAGTATACATAAAGTCTTCATGCACTAGCTAGGTCACAAGTTGGAAGTGGACTAATCACAGGGTGCCCCAACTCTGCTGGTCTACTGAATAAACTAGGGAAATATTAAAAAAACACTTTCATTTCTCTTTTCAGCAAAAAGGGAGAATGATACGATATAATAGCATACCACTTATTTCATAATGTACACAGTAATCCATGCCATTGTTAAAATCTCTGGTAGGTGAGTTACAGGAGAGGTAGGAGAAATGTACTACTGTTAATGCAGGCTTCAGGGCTGCAAAAGGTCATGTTCTTGATAAAAAAAAACTTAATCAAGAATCCCTCTATGTATTTACAGTTCCCCGAAAACCAAGATTGTGTATGAGAAGCAAGATCCATCACAAAGTAATCATGGATATCAGAGTTACCCTGACGCTGTTGGCTACCCCTATCAACAGGCAATGATAGGCCAGCAAGCCATGTCCCAGGCCCTGCCTGAGACCTACTACATGCCCTACCATCAGCCCTACCAGCAGCCACGAGCCATTACCAACAGACAATACCGTGGCTTTGAGGTGGATGAGGATAACTCATCTGCATACAAGTGGACATCTTTCTCCGAACATTGAGTTCCAAAATGACAGCACTAGCAATTCTGGATCATAGAAATGTCCTCTTCTCAAGTGATAGAGATACCACACATTGGAATGGCATTGACAAAGGAGAAGATACATCAACATCTGTTTCAATTAGAAGATTCTGTAGTTAAAGTGTCTTTCATTAATTTTACAAATTTTTAAAGATGGAGGACATCAAACGGCACATTCAGCAATTATTCTGCATAATAGCTAGGTTTCATTAAAATGTCTTGGCCACATCTTCAACATTTGACACATTTTCATCAAAATTGCTTATAATATTTGTATATAAAGGAAATGCTACAATAATGAATTCAAAAAGATCACATTATTTGCTCTTCCAGTAAGAACGATTTTAAAAATAGCATTCAAATGGTGCTGCAAATTGTGATTCTGTTAATGAATTTCATTTACAAAAAAATGTATCTTCTACCTAATCAGGTACTTTAATTTATCCTATTTTTATGTCATACAGTCAAGAAACATTAAATGCAGCTTGGACTGTACTTGAATTTATTTGTATGATATATCTACAGCAAAACACTTTTAACCCCAGTCCCATTAGCTACCCATTAATTAATACCAGTTAACCCCAGTCCCATTAGTTACCTTTTAATTAATACCCATTAACCCCAGTCCCATTAGTTACCTGTTAATTAATACCCATTAACCCCAGTCCCATTAGTTACCTATTAATTAATAGCTGTAAACCCCAGTCCCATTAGTTAACTGTTAATTAATTCCCATTTACCCCAGTCCCATCAGTTACCTGTTAATTAATACCCTAATTAATTCCCATTAACCCCTGTCCCATTAGTTACCTGTTAATTAATACCCGCTTACCCCAGTCTCATTAGTTAACTGTTAATTAATTCCCATTAACCCCAATCCCGTTAGTAAATAACTTTGTTAATAGTAAACCCTGGTCTAATTAGTTAGTACCTGTACTGCTAGTTTATACCTGTAATCCCTGGTCTGATTAGTTAGTACCTGTACTGCTCGTTTATACCAGTAAGCCCTGGTCTGATTAGTTAATACCTGTACTGCTAGTTTATACTAGTAAGCCCAGGTCTGATTAGTTAGTACCTGTACTGCTCGTTTATACCAGTAAGCCCTGGTCTGATTAGTTAGTACTTGTACTGCTAGTTTATACCAGTAAGCCCAGGTCTGAATAGTTAGTACCTGTACTGCTAGTTTATTCCAGTAAGCCCTGGTCTAATTAGTTAGTACCTGTACTGCTAGTTTATTCCAGTAAGCCCTGGTATGATTAGTTAGTACCTGTACTGCTAGTCTATACCAGCAAGCCCTGGTCTGATTAGTTAGTACCTGTACTGCTAGTTTACACCAGTAAGCCCTGGTCTAATTAGTTAGTACCAGTACTGCTAGTTTATACCAGTAAGCCCTTGTCTGATTAGTTAGTACCTGTACTGCTAGTCTATACCAGCAAGCCCTGGTCTGATTAGTTAGTACCTGTTCTGCTAGTTTATTCCAGTAAGCCCTGGTATGATTAGTTAGTACCTGTACTGCTAGTCTATACCAGCAAGCCCTGGTCTGATTAGTTAGTACCTGTACTGCTAGTCTATACCAGCAAGCCCTGGTCTGATTAGTTAGTACCTGTTCTGCTAGTTTATTCCAGTAAGCCCTGGTATGATTAGTTAGTACCTGTACTGCTAGTCTATACCAGCAAGCCCTGGTCTGATTAGTTAGTACCTGTACTGCTAGTCTATACCAGCAAGCCCTGGTCTGATTAGTTAGTACCTGTACTGCTCGTTTATACCAGTAAGCCCTGGTCTGATTAGTTAGTCCCTGTACTGCTAGTTTATACCAGTAAGCCCTTGTCTGATTAGTTAGTACCTGTACTGCTCGTTTATACCAGTAAGCCCTGGTCTGATTAGTTAGTACCTGTACTGCTAGTTTATACCTGTAAGCCCAGTCCCGTTTGTTACATGTTAGTTAACAATGATTAACCGGAATCTCATTGGTTAGTATCTCTACTGGTAGTTAATACCTGTTAAACCCAGTCCTATTAGTTATCTATCTATTACTTAACAATGATTAACCGGAATCTCATTGGTTAGTACCTCTACTGGTAGTTAATACCTGTTAACCCCAGTCCTATACGTTAACAATGAATAACCGGAATCTCATTGGTTAGTACTTCTACTGGTAGTTAATACCTGTTAAACCCAGTCCTATTAGTTAACTGTTAGTTAATAATGGTTAACCCAAATCGCATTAGTTAGTACATATCTAGTAGTTAATGCCTGGTAACCCCAGTCCCCTAGTTAGTACCTCTAGTAATTCCTTTTTATCACAGTCCTATTAGATGATAGTCCTCTGTCAATTCGTAAGGCTTCTTTCCAATCCCATTTATTAACCCTATAATACATTTTTATCTATATCGATGCTGATCCAAACATACAAAGACACCTTTTTGTATCATGTTTACCTGTAGATTTGTGACATAATACCAGTCGTAGAATATTGTTCTAGCTACTGTTAAGACTGGGTTTGTAAACAATTCATTGTATAAAGCTTTAATATTTCTTTTATGTATGTGTCCTTTAATTGAATCTATGCATTTTTCAAATACATGTACATGCATAGTGAAATAAAATCAACCTTTTTTAACTAAAAAAGAAAAACAAACACAAATTTCAGAAAAAAATGTGTAACTTTGGATGTGTAAATGTTAAATGATATAAAAAAAAGCTAATGATGTGATAGATACTTCATTAAGACCTGTAGTATATGTAACATGCTTTGGATACAGTTACAGTAGGAGGAAAATTGTCATCTAAAGACAAGAAGGACACCTTATGTATATACTCCTCCATTCCGATATTTTTGAGTTTATATAGATACATATATATCATCATGTAATCAGCATCATCAATTTATATATAAATCGAGGGAAAATGAGTATTGCCTGTATTATTATTACCAAATTCATGTGTATTCATATGTTACCTGTGTTCACTTCTGAGGTTTGACTGTATATTTATATAGACTGGTTAGTACAGATAAAGTGGTCATAGCAAATCAGAGAGCAGTTTGACCAATAGCTGTCTGCATCAAAGTTTGTGAAAAGATACCATTGACCTTAAATCGAGGTCACAGAGTAAAATTATGTTTTCTTCTAAAGATCTGAACTGTCTTAAGAGTTGTGATAAACAGTCTGTTAGCATGCAGTGATACAAAGTTTGCAAAAAAAACAACCTTGACCTGTATTGGAGGTTAGGTTTGTTAAACACTCAAATGACCTCTGAAGAAGAACCAAAAGGTCTACGCCAAATTGATAATGTGAGCATTTTTAGGCACCTAGTGACTATTGTTGATGTAAGGGAGTAGCCTCGATATTGTCATTTATGTATGATCTTGAAAGTAAGCCTTCATTGTTTATTCAAGCATCCTTGGCAGTGCGTTTGAGAGTTATAATTTCAATGAACACGGGTCAAGAACAACTTTTTTGCATGCCAGAGAGCAGTGTTTTTGATACATGGGCTATTGATGAATCCTCAAAGGGAGATAACTATTGCGATCCATGTGGTCTGTGATCCAAGGGAGTTAAATATTGCTGTCCATTGTTTTTCTCAAAGACAGCAGTGTCATCAACAGTCCATCAGGTCATTTGGGTATGTCGTGAGCTTTCAACCTCAGTGACTGCATTGTACATTCTTCAGAAATACCATTATTCTTTATTTTTGTGCTAACAAATTCTTAATACTGAGAAAGAATCAAAATATACACATTACTTTTGTATATAGCTGTGTTTATAAAGATAATGTTATTGTTTTACTTTGTTTTATTTGTGTATACAATGGAAAAATTCTGCCTAATATCTTTTTATTAGAGCATGTTTTTATGAAGACTGAGATTTTCTCCGTTATTAGAGGTTAGTTCCAATGTATATCATGTTCTCCTCATTCATGCTGGCAATTCCTCCGTACAAAACTACGGTTTCTCCATTTTTAACTGATTTTCTATACATTGTACAGTGGACGACTTTCATTTCCTTCTTTATAAAAGATGCAACATTAAAAGATATTGAGGATTTAAACTAAAACACAAAATTGGACATCAGGGAATGAATCTTATTTTGTTGAAATGAATGCATGCCGATTCGTGGATGTTTTATTTTTATAACAATAGTAGTACTTTGTAGAAGAGATTGCCAGAGATGATTGTAACAGAGACAACCATTGTGTGTTACTCTGTAATTATTCAGCTGCCATATTGATACCACATATCAAAATTGTTATTTTTATATGAATATATATATTTTATTCCAATTGAATTTTATTATGAATATCATGAGTATAATCCATCATTTTGTAACCAATTGAAAAATAAAAACTCTGCGAGTTCTGATTAACTGTTTTGTCGTTTTGTTACCATTTACAGGTGTTTAGGTAAAGAGCACTAACATGTTTAGCCACGGTCACTATTGTGAAACATTCGTTAAACCTTTTCAAAAAGAAGTATTCCATAAAAATCAAATGTTGTGATGCATTTCACAGAGTTATAGCTGTTTGAAAAGTGATTTTTTGAAGGAAAATAGATAAAAAAAAAACTGCAGGAGTTGAACTCCAGAACCTAACATAACAAAGCCTACACTTTTATTAATGTTGCCACCTGTTAATTTTAACTGTGAAGCATCGTAGTGAGTGTCCAATTTACTGGTTGCAAAGCCTATGAAAGCATGACAGGGAAATTTGCTCTAAAACTCCTTTTGCTTGCTTCAACCTTCTATATAGAAGGGACAATATGCCAAGTCAAAATAATCTGAGTGGAGCTCTACTTTGTGGTTATAACTGATGCAGTGGTACTCGTTACCTTGCATTGGTAAATAATAGAAAGGGAGACCGCGATGGAGTTTGGATATCATCTGGAAATCATAGATAAACAGCACATTCTTGTCAGAATTACGTGAAAATGTCTAAAAAATAAGTTTTGTATAGTATGTAATTAAACACAAACAGAAAACAAATTCTATGATTATGCATATATGCTGAACTCCTGTATCGCTGCCACAAACCGTAACTACATGTATCTATTGAAAAAAAATCGATAAGATTCTTCCTCCTCCCGAGGGCAACTCGCATGTCATGTCTGAACTTTGTGCAATCAGATGTTCTTAAGTTAGTATCCAGACAATCCATTCCATTTAAGTAACAGTGACCTTGACTTTTGACAAATCACACACAAATTCAATAGGGGTCTTTCTCTTCCCTTGGGCAACCTACATACTTAGTTTGAGCTTTGTGTAGTCATTTTCTTTCTGAAGTTTGTCTGTGTACAAGAAATGTAAAGATAAAGACATATCCCCCGTGATTCATGTACCAACACCCAAAACATGGCTTTAAGGAGTTTACAAAAAAACAGGTTTATAGAATAGTTAATAGGTTGCTTATTCCGGTTAGTTTCATTGAAATTTGTTTTATACTTTAGGAGTAATAGACTTGAAAAGGGCAAGCTTTTGGTGGGTATTGTAAATCAAGGGCCAATACTCTTTATATGAATGAATTACCAAGGTGGCTACACATAAACAGGATCAAAGGATAGGTAAGATGAACATTTTGTTGAAACCATCTTCTAATTCAGTAGTAGACCAGACAAAGCTTTGGTAAAGCATTATAGATCAAGGGCCATAACTCTCTTAAGGTCATAGGAGTGTATTGCTAAACGGAATTAGGAAGGACATCCCTAGTTGAAAATCAAATGTAGGGAGACAGTATCACAATTGTTTAACATTAAACTGATGAATATTGTATGCTTATTATTGACAGAACAGTGTGGTCTTTCAATATTAAAGTATTGCAAAGCAATCCAGGCATTAATTCAGTTGTTTTTTTATCAATGAGTCACATGTGTCCATTTTTCTGTACTTCAGGAAACCAGCTACCTATTTCACTACTGTGAAGTTTTCCAAGAACGATAACTCATCGCATGCAGTTACTATGTGTATATGGTTTTATTATGAAATGTCAATTTTTAATCGTTTATAGATGTCAGATTAATTTTACACAATTTCAGCATTTATGAAATTAATATACAGTAATGCAATACTAATCTATGTTAGTATCATTTTTATTGACATTATTTTGCAAAAACAATGTGTGTTTCAAGTCTTTTTATGTGTGTTTCAAGTCTTTTTTTAAAATACAATCCTTTCTACATAAATTTCCATTTAAGATCCTTAAAATTCTGACAACCTTTATCTTTTTTGTGGCAGAAAATTTTCTTTACTTCAAAGCAATATAACTACAAAATTTGAATAAATTCCACTGAGAAATGGCGACACAATCCTATTACCTTAATATAAATAGGACATCATGGCAGTCAGTCAAATGTTGATCTGATGAGTAAGATGAGCGAAAAGTAATTAAAACTGGTTATCTAAGGATAAATGTACACAAAATTACTGAACCGACAGACAGACAGACAGATAGACACACAGACACACAGACACACAGACAGACAAGTTTCTAGTAATTCTCTCATCCTAATTTCATCATTGGGAAGAGATTAAAAAAACAGATTTTACTAATCCTCTATTTAAACTAGTTTCAACTCCAAGCATGGGCTCTCTGCATATCTTCACAGTTTGAAACCCATTCATAAACAGTGACAAAGATATGCTGAAGAAACCTGTATTACACCGTAGATCAAATTGAAGCCACAATGACCTTATTGTAGGATGTGATATACCACCTTCCCATGATATACCTCTACACAATATTTGATGCCAATTCATGAAACAGCAGCAGGGATATACTCTGGAAACCATAATTTTCAAGGTCAAAGTCACCTGGTTTAAGGATGCAAAACACTGCCTTCCCATGATATACTTACATACAAAACTTGATGCGAATTCGTGCAAGAGCAGCAGAGACATGCTGCAGAAACCATTATTTAGTACTTCAGGTGAAGGTCAAAGGACAAAAAGAGGTCACACCAACCTCATTTTAGGGTGCTACACATATCCTTCTCGTGGTGAATCTTTAAACTAATGTCCATTCATGAAACAAGATATGCTCCAGAAACCATTATTTTACTAATTTAGATCAAGGTCAAAGGTCAAAGGTCAAATCGAGGCCATACTTAAAATAGTGACCTGGTTTTAGGAAGTGGCTACAAAATAGGAAAGGGAGATTATCCATTAACATGGACATTGCAGTATAATAATGTCATACCACAGTTAATCAAGTATTATCACAGGTCCGCTGTATCTCCTACGGGAAATAAAAAACAGGACCATGCATAAATTAAGACATGTTTTATTATCACAGATCACAACAGCTTATTTCATTTTGTATATTTTTTATAGATAAATAAATGTAAAAAGTTACATTCTTGTAACACTTGCAGTTGTAACTAAAATCTCTAATAACAAGGCCTTCAATATGCTGGTGTCAAAAATATCAATATTAATGTCAACATTTAATATTGGCAAAATTTGCATCATCCATTCATGTACTGCCATCATATGGGACAACACCCAGAGAACCCCTATAACAGCTGTCACAATATAACATACATTTCTAATAAAACTCAATGAACTGATTGATGTAGTGTTTTAAAAATCATTGTCGCTATCAACATCATTTGGTTGCTGTCGTTGTCGTGCACGAGGATTGTTTGACATCATCACTTCATCACCACTGTCATCTTCGTCATCGTCATTTTCATCTTGATCATCTTCATCAAGATCTATCTCGGAGTCATCAGATCCGTCAGACCCTGTCTCATTCTGAAAAAAATACATGTACTTGTTATAATAACAAATATTCAATCCATCGCCAGTCTGAGTTGTCACAGCCAGACCCTGTCTCATTCTGAAACAAATACATGTAATTACTACAGATTTGTATTTGTGAACAGAACGTATAGCTCCCCTTAAACAACTTAAAAGTTACTGCCCAGATAAAATATTCACTTTGCACTTATTTGGCCTTTGACCTAACGGCAGTGCACTGTACATCGTCTTTGGGTGATGCAAATATACTGCAATGCAAGTTTTATCAGGATATCTTTAAATTAGCACTTATTTGACCTTATTATTATTTATCGTATCTTTTAAAAACACTCTCTTTCCATGTTTCACTCCTCGTCTGACATTTTATCTTCAAATTGTTGAAGTTGGTCAGTACCATTTAGAAGAAGAGGAACTGCCTGCTGCTATATTATAAAATGTATAGATGAACAAGTTCAAATTGTAATGGTTTACCATTACAAAGTCCTTAAAACTGACTGCATTGTTGCAAATGATGCTTGGATATAGAGTTTACAATGCCATCATAATGAGACACAGTGAGAAACCATTGGCATCACCTTGGCATGCACCTTTAAATGTTAGAAACAATCAGACTTTTTGACCTTTGACCTTGAGGTAAAGGCCACTGTAACCTAATGACACTGCATTGCACATCATCGGTAGGTGATGCAGGTATACTTCAAGTTTCATCAAGATCTGTAGGTGATGCAGGTATACTTCAAGTTTCATCAAGATTTGTAGGTGATGCAGGTATACTTCAAGTTTCATCAATGAAGATATCTTTAACAGGTTAAAAGTAACAGCCCGGACAATATGTTCCTGAAAAATTTGCACATATTTGACCTTTGACCTTGGGGACAAGGTCACAATGACCTAATGACAGTGCACATCATCTATAGGTGATGCAGGTATATTTCACGTTTCATCAATATATCTTTAATGGTTTAAAAGTTACAGCCCAGACAAGATAATATTAGAAGAACCAGAACCAGAAGAACCAGTACTAATACAATATGTCTGCCTTCATTGGGAGACATAATAATACATTCCATCTGTCACCTGTCTGAGTTGTCATATTTTAGACAGTGTCAATATATTGCTAGTAAGAATCATAAGTTCTTTTAATTCCTGTCTCATTCTAAAACAAAGAACAATGTGGCTTTGACTTTAAGACAAGGCCAACACAATGTGACATGACTAGGAGAATGACACCTACCTCACTGATATCCCCCATCATTGAGCCCATCACCCTCTGTTTCCTCTCGCCCGCGGCAGCTGTAATAGTGTAACAATAAGCATTAGTCTTTTAAGTCACGACAATCTCTGTGCAATCAGTGTGATGTATATATTATAGCACTGTTATAAAATACACATGTCATAAGCTTCTGGAGGATTTTTCAGTTTCAAGTCAACTATTGTCACAAATTTAGAAGCTACTATTATGATATATCATTCTATGTCAATTTAAGTTTTTAAAAAATAATTCAATACAGCTTTTAAAACAAGGAAATACTACATAAGGAATTTAGGAATCTTTGAATATCAATTTTTTATTACTAGAGGGACAGCATCCATAAAATTAGAACATCAGTCATGTCCTCAATTTCCCATTCTAAATTTATATAATCACTGGTCAAAATGATCCCCGGGGAGAGGACAAAAGAAAGTAAAAGAGCATGTCCCTAATGTGCAGAATACTGTTAAATCTGATCTGTAGTGAGAATCATATCTGCCATATATTTCTCAGTCAAATTCCAAATATTTCACGTCTACATATCGCTGATATTCCTGATAAATTTTACATTCATTGGGGTTTGCATGAGTATTTAACCAACTTCTGTGTTTAATTGTAGAAGTGTGATAAAGAAATTTAGGGTACTAACCATCAGGTCTAGTTCTCGCAGGTCTTTCTATGGCGTCCTCGTCATCACTGTCCTCGTCCTCATCCTCATCATCTGAACCTCCTATTATTATGTACAGGTTACAAAAGAAAAGTTTCATCACATAGTAACATCAAGGTCATTAATTGTCCACCAACCTTCAATGTTTTTCAGTCATTGAAGATGATTACTATAATTATTTAAAGGAAATGATTACAGCTAACGGGTAAATCCTCTCTTACTCTTTAGGATAGTTTACTGCAGAAGTCACAATCATGAACACTAGGTCCACTTCTCTTCTGTTGATACATGATAAAGATCAGAAACTTACAGGATTTCTTACTACTAAGTGTTAACTTAATGCTCCCCTTAGCAAGATATTCACTTTTCATGATACTGTACATGCAATTACAGTTCTAGGATACTAACATTTGTAAAATGTAGGATCAATATTTGATAGGTGATTTTCTTCTTTAACAACTGTTATTCTCTAAAATGCACAGCAAGATGAATTTTAAATGGAATGTAAAAAATGACTTTCATATTTAACCAAAGTGCAATTATGTATTCCATTTGCCAGAGAAAAATATTACAATAACAGATTAAGCTATTTTCGATCGTTTTTAGTTTGTCTCAACCAGAAGTGAGATGCCCTATAATCATCAGACATAGACAGATGTGGAAACAGTTAGCCAGGCCTATTGTTCAATTGTCCAGGTGTCAAACATGGACAACTTATCTGAGTTTTTAACTTATAAATCCATTCAAAACAGAAAAATATTATAATAAGCGGGGTCCAACCTTTTATCATATGCTAATATACAATTTTGTTTTGCTTAGTTGAAGAAGAAAAAATTGGTACATGGGGAAAATATTGTAATCATAACAACTGATATCCTAATAAGTGGGCTGTACTGTATTAACAAGCACACCTACCCATAACATCATCCTGTGTAATGACATCACGCTTCATTTCCTCATCCTTCAGTCTTTGGGCCATCTGTTTCAGCTTCTCTTCTGTTTCCTACATCATCAAAACACCATACCACTCAGTACTTATATCATTGTATATGTCATTAAGTTTAGTGGTTTAGAGCCTTTACCGTGATTCTTCTATTTCATATAACAACAGACTTTACATTCACCTCTCCACTGTAATAACAACATATAATCATATCAGCTAGGTGATGATGTTATCCTTAACCCTTTCAGCACTGTAGACCATAATGGACTCATCCAGATCAATGCATGGTAGAGTCTACTATAGTTACATAGGGGTGAAAGGATTAATAAGATGTCATTACCATTACACTGGATACCAATAACCCTTTCTGGAAGTTAGTTGTTGTATTTATTTAACAGCACAAACATGGATATTTAGTTTAAATTACTAAAATAATCAATACTTAATTTTCATGAACTTAAACATAAACTTTCATAGACAATAATTATTACATTGACGACTAACACACTCATTAATTCACAACCAACAATCTTATTTACTTACAACTAACAATCTTATTTACTCACAACCAACAATCTTATTTACTTACAACCAACACACTCGTTACACTTGTGACTAACATACTCTTTACTACAGTTTTTGTCGGCTGTTAGAGTCTGTATTCAGTGTGAGAGTTATAACTGATGTCAAGGTGACTGCCTTAATCTTAACATTTAGAACATTCCTAACCTCAAACTTATCTTGTTCTGCTCTAATTTAACACCTTCCTCACCTCAAACTTATCTTGTTCTGCTCTAATTTAACACCTTCCTCACCTCAAACTTATCTTGTTCTGCTCTAATTTACCACCTCCCTCACCTCAAACTTATCTTGTTCTGCTCTAATAAAACACCTTCCTCACCTCAAACTTACCTTGCTCTGCTCTAATTTAACACCTTCCCGACCTCAAACTTATCTTGCTCTGCTCTAATTTAACACCTTCCTTACCTCAAACTTATCTTGCTCTGCTCTAATTTAACACCTTCCTCACCTCAAACTTATCTTGTTCTGCTCTAATTTAACACCTTCCTTACCTCAAACTGACCTTGTTCTGCTATAATTTAACACCTTCCTCACCTCAAACTTATCTTGCTCTGCTCTCATTCAGAACCTTCCTTACCTCAAACTTATCCTGTTCTGCTCCAATTTAACACCTACCTTACCTTAAACTTATCTTGCTCTGCTCTTATTTAGCACCTTCCTCACCTCAAACTTATCTTGTTCTACTCTAATTTAACACCTTCCTTACCTAAAACTTATCTTGCTCTGCTCTTATCTAGCACCTTCCTCACCTCAAACTAATCTTGTTCTGCTCTAATTTCACACTTTCCTTACCTCAAACTGATCTTGTTCTGCTCTAATTTGACACCTTCCTCACTTCAAACTTATCTTGCTCTGCTCTCATTCAGAACCTTCCTTACCTCAAACTTATCTTGTTCTGCTCTAATTTAGCACCTTCCTTACCTCAAACTTATCTTGCTCTGCTCTTATTTAGCACCTTCCTCACCTCAAACTTATCTTGTTCTGCTCTAATTTAACACCATCCTCACCTCAAACTTATCTTGTTCTGCTCTAATTTAACACCTTCCTCACCTCAAACTTATCTTGTTCTGCTCTAATTTAACACCTTCCTCACCTCAAACTTATCTTGTTCTGCTCTAATTTAACACCTTCCTCACCTCAAACTTATCTTGTTCTGCTCTAATTTAACACCTTCCTCACCTCAAACTTATCTTGTTCTGCTCTAATTTAACACCTTCCTCACCTCAAACTTATCTTGTTCTGCTCTAATTTAACACCTTCCTCACCTCAAACTTATCTTGTTCTGCTCTAATTTAACACCTTCCTCACCTCAAACTTATCTTGTTCTGCTCTAATTTAACACCTTCCTCACCTCAAACTTATCTTGCTCTGCTCTAATTTAACACCTTCCTCACCTCAAACTTATCTTGTTCTGCTCTAATTTAACACCTTCCTCACCTCAAACTTATCTTGCTCTGCTCTAATTTAACACCTTCCTCACCTCAAACTTATCTTGCTCTGCTCTAATTTAACACCTTCCTCACCTCAAACTTATCTTGCTCTGCTCTAATTTAACACCTTCCTCACCTCAAACTTATCTTGCTCTGCTCTAATTTAACACCTTCCTCACCTCAAACTTATCTTGCCCTGCTCTTATTTAACACCTTCCTCACCTCAAACTTATCTTGTTCTGGTCTAATTTAACACCTTCCTCACCTCAAACTTATCTTGTTCTGCTCTGTTGTAGTCTTCCAGCTGTGATTCTAGGTAGGTGAGATTTCTGAACTTATTCATATAGATCTCATATAACTTCTGTAGGTCCTCCTCTAGTTTCTCATACTCATCCATGTAAGCCGGCCGCACACTCTGTAGTGTCTGTAAACGCTTGTTGTTCCTGTCTAGTTCGTTCCTCTTTTTATCAATCTTGGCCTCCAGATTGGCCTCATCTGAAGCCACATTGTCTAACATGTGGAGTGTCTTCTTTACCTCACCCTGGACAACATGTAAACAGATTATTGTTATGAGCGAACTTGTAAGGATAGAATTTTGCCAAGTTATCTTCCCCAATACTAATATAAACAAATCATAGCGCTGAGAAAGTTATGGAGTCATTGATGGAGATGCAGAATGTTTAAGGCATTAAGATATCATGCATGTAGGTTGGGCTGTACTTTAGGTCTCTTATCCTGGAATATGTTTTTGACTGGTGTCTGTTATTTGGTCAATATGAATCAACTGAACACATTTGAAAGCCTTTTCCCCAAGAAGGCAACAGGTCAAACACATGAATCTAGGCACTGTAGTACTTGGGAAGTTTTTAGCAAATTTGACCCATGTGACTTTCAGAGTGGGTCAAGTTCATTAATTGATTTCATTTTATAATCATAGGCCTGGTGGGCAACTAGAAAATTACGAATAATAATTAATAACATTGTGCAATCAATAGGCAAGATCCTTTGCTCTAACCCTTTTTTTGACAAAATTTGTTTTTGAAAAGGATACCAAAATGCTATAGTGGTGTTTGTAAGACTTGTATCATCAAGGGTTCTGATGTTACACCTCTAGTTAACATGTTACCTAAAGGACTTAGTATTAGATCTATATTATGTTACCTCAACAGCCTGATATTATTACTTATTTAAAAAAAAATGATGTTATTAATAAACATGTTACTTTGAAGGACTTGATGTTACACTCTCATAAACACATTACCTCGACTGCCTTGATGGAGTGGGCCATTCCACTCTCCACCTCATTGATCTCCAGAGACTTGGCGATCACCATTGATCTCTGTTCCTGTTAGGAACAAATAATATTTACACTGTAAATGGTAGAAATAATGACACACATCTATATAATTATGCCCTAAGGGAAGCAAGCACATATTTAATTTTAAGCACTATTCAAAACATCTCCCTACTGTGTACCAATCTGGTTAGCATACCAATTTGTTTGCCCCGTGGTAGAGCTTAGGAATCCTGAAACTAAACTGAGATCCTGTTGACTCACTACTGACACACACATCTGAAATGAAACACTTCTAGTTGTAAACTATACCTGTACATCTCATTAGTAGCATCACATATATATAACAGGTAAATCATTACAAGGAACTTTGTCTTACCCTGAGGTCCACCTCTCTACCCAGCAGGTTGTAGAGTGTAACTACAACTTTGTCTTACCCTGAGGTGTCTCTACCCAGCAGGTTGTATAGTGTAACTACAACTTTGTCTCACCCGGAGGTCCACCTCTCTACCCAGCAGGTTGTATAGAGTAACTACAACTTTGTCTTACCCTGAGGTCCACCTCTCCACCTAGCAGGTTGTATAGTGTAACTTCAACTTTGTCTTACTCTGAGGTCCACCTCTCTACCCAGCAGGTTGTAGAGTGTAACTACAACTTTGTCTTACCCTGAGGTGTCTCTACCCAGCAGGTTGTATAGTGTAACTTCAACTTTGTCCTACCCTGAGGTCCACCTCTCTACCTAGCAGGTTTTATAGTGTAACTTCAACTTTGTCTTACCCTGAAGTCCACCTCTCTACCCAGCAGGTTGTATAGTGTAACGACAACTTTGTCTTACCCTGAGGTCCACATCTCTACCCAGCAGGTTGTATAGTGTGACTTCAACTTTGTCTTACCCTGAGGTCCACCTCTCTTCCCAGCAGGTTGTATAGTGTAACTACAACTTTGTCTCACCCTGAGGTCCACCTCTCTACCCAGCAGGTCGTATAGTGTAACTACAACTTTGTCTTACCCTGTGTATAGTGTAACTACAACTTTGTCTTACCCTGAGATCCACCTCTCTACCCAACAGGTTGTATAGTGTAACTTCAACTTTGTCTCAGCCTGAGGTCCACCTTTCTACCCAACAGATTGTATAGTGTAACTACAACTTTGTCTCACCCGGAGGTCCACCTCTCTACCCAGCAGGTTGTATAGAGTAACTACAACTTTGTCTTACCCTGAGGTCCACCTCTCTTCCCAGCAGGTTGTATAGTGTAACTACAACTTTGTCTTACCCTGTGTATAGTGTAACTACAACTTTGTCTTACCCTGAGGTCCACCTCTCCACCTAGCAGGTTGTATAGTGTAACTTCAACTTTGTCTTACTCTGAGGTCCACCTCTCTACCCAGCAGGTTGTATAGAGTAACTACAACTTTGTCTTACCCTGAGGTCCACCTCTCTTCCCAGCAGGTTGTATAGTGTAACTACAACTTTGTCTTTCCCTGAGGTCCACCTCTCTACCCAGCAGGTTGTAGAGTGTAACTACAACTTTGTCTTACCCTGAGGTCTCTCTTCCCAACAGGTTGTATAGTGTAACTTCAACTTTGTCTTACCCTGAAGTCCACCTCTCTACCTAGCAGGTTGTATAGTGTAACTTCGACTTTGTCTTACCCTGAGGTCCACCTCTCTACCGAGCAGGTTGTATAGTGTAACTTCAACTTTGTCTCACCCTGAGGTCCACCTTTCTGACCAACAGGTTGTATAGTGTAACTACAACTTTGTCTCACCCTGAGGTCCACCTCTCTACCCAGCAGGTTGGATAGTGTACCTTCAACTTTGTCTTACCCTGAGGTCCACCTCTCTACCTAGCAGGTTGTATAGTGTAACTTCAACTTTGTCTCAGCCTGAGGTCCACCTTTCTACCCAACAGATTGTATAGTGTAACTACAACTTTGTCTCACCCGGAGGTCCACCTCTCTACCCAGCAGGTTGTATAGTGTAACTTCAACTTTGACTTACCCTGAGGTCCACCTCTCTACCCAGCAGGTTGTATAGTGTAACTACAACTTTGTCTTACCCTGAGGTCCACCTCTCTACCCAGAAGGTCGTATAGTGTAGCTCCCTTTGTTGTGATCTCTGATGCCAGTCTTCTTGCTTCCTTTAGCTCACTTATCTAGTGAAATAAAGGGTCAGTTATACTGATGGCCATCTCTACCATTAACATCTAGTTTGTACTGGCAGCCATATTTATCTTGACTATTTACATCTAAAAAATACACTTTTTGACGCTAGCAGTCATTTTTACCCAAACATGTTTAACCTTGTTTTCTTAAACAAATACTGCAGAACCTATACATCTGTACACTGTATAGCCAAAGCCTTATGCTAAACATAAAAAATATTACCCACGACGTGTCTCTATCTACATCACACAGAAATGATAGATTCTATTTGTGATCACCACACTGGAGTGGTAGAGATGAAAGTATAATATCATTTCGGACGTACCCTGGATGAGACATCAAATGACAGGTGAGACATATCATCATCTGGGTTGTCCAGCTGGTCAATTACGTTTGTTTTCATGGCGTTGTACAGAACAGATGTCACCTTCAACAACTCCTTAACAGCATAGCCATCCGCTTGATATAACTTTTTGGTGTTGAGTTTAATGTGAGCTTTAGTTGCCTAAAAAACAAAAATGAAAGTCATCAAAATATGCCTATAACCTACTACATACATGTACTGACAAAATAATCTCTCTTTACTAAATTCCATAGCTGTCAAACCTCCCTCATTAGGAGGAAGACTCCTTCATTTTGACCAAAATTTACCAATCTCCCTCAAAACTCATTCAAGTCCAAACCCAATAACTCAAGATCTACATCCTGTAGTCAATTATCTCCTAGTCAGTGCAGGGTGTGTGTTATGTTAATAACAGGTGTGTCTGAATCAAATGAATGCTTTTTGAAGTTATTTTGATACATAAAAAGGGAAAAATGAATTGAGCAAACACAGTTTCAGTCATGTTTCATGCACTTTCTCTCTCATTGGAAATGTGGAATAACGGAGATCTCCCTCATTGGAGGTTTCAGAGGTTGACACCTAGGGAACTCTTTCAAATTGTATTCTATTGTCAATACAGGCCTTTCACTCTAAACAGGACTCACGTCAAATCCAGATTTGTTGCTAAAAAACAGCACCATATATCTGGTCCTTACAATTTCCTCCTTTAATTGCAGCAGTTATATTCTGATTAATCTAGACTTTGCCTATTCTGTAATCTGGCCTTTGTTTTCCAGTTCTGTCCATTTGATACAACGGTATACTCTTTACAACCCAGTATTTAGAACACATTCTAGTCTAGTGTACAGCATGGGTTTGTGAATCTCCAGGCAGTGATTTGGTACAGACCTTGTTACCAATAACTCAGTTAATGATGAGTAATCTTTCCACAAGGGAGGAACGCAAAACATTTAATGAAAACTCAAGAGATGCACATACAATCATCGTACGTGAACAGCACAATGGGACAAGATACCTGATGTGGCAATGATAAACACTCCTGTGTGCATGGAAATGCAAATGTGACTGAAACTAACCAGGTTGCACCTATACCAAAAGTTACCATGGCAGAACACCTCAAAAAACAGATTATGGAAGATAGACATGATACAGACCGTGACTTATAACAAGAGGCCCAGGGGCCTTAATAGCTCACCTGGTATTTTATTTTTCAATTTAAAACCGGCTGAGTACCATACAGGTTTATCAAAGGAGTACAATAAACAAAGTTGCAAGAAGAACTACATATAAATCTGTTTTGGTGGGAAAGACACCAAGAAAATGAGTTTCCATGTTATGTCCCAATTTTCCTCTATTTCCCCTATTGTGCCTCACACATGCACCTTTTTATACAAATTAGACAACTTGATTTTTTTTCCCCTAAGCATGCTTCAGACCACATTTATTTTAAATCCCTTCATTTGTACAGAAGGGAAAATATTTTTCTCTATTTCCCCTATTGGGCCCTGCTCCTCTGCCTGCCTTCGGGCCAGGTGAGCTAAAAATATAGAACTTTTCTTCAACTGATGTCGCATCAAGAAATGTATGTTTGTATAACTTAGTAGTTCTGTTAAAATCGCAGATGATGGCAGCATGTAAACCAGTCAAGATTCTACAGCGAATGAATGAAATAAAAATTGAAAACATCTTCTTCTATATTGTATCATAGAAATTTTACTGAAACATCAGTTATTGTGAAATTTATGTTGGTTATCATATATGGTATAATTTTCAAATACAGGTATTTTTCTTTATTTAGAAAATTGAAATAAAAATGTCCCCAATCAAAAGAAACTTTGTACTGTATCAACAAAAGTATCAGTACTTGAAAATGTATCATGAACCGAAACACTTCATGCCCACCATTGCCATCCACTTGATAACATGACTTGCTAAAAAATAATATCTATAGGCTTAAAATACTTTCTACAATTGCTATCTGATAATGTTTTAGTAAATCATCATGTTTTAGATGAATCTTACAATAGCTCAGAAATTACCGGTTCGTTACTGGGAGGAGAAAGTTTTCTTGGACTCAGGCCAGTCCAACTCCGATAATGAATAACAAAAAGTTCAATTAAAGCCAGGACAAGGTTATTTGTATGGATTGGTTTGTTTGTTTGTGTTTTACGTCATATTTACAGCTATGGTCATTTAAGGACAAACCATGTTTTGGTGGTGGTGGTGGTAAACCAGAGCACCGCCCTGCGGCCAGTACCTGGCTATCGCTCCTCAAAGGCCTCAAACCTGTGACCCAGTGTTGGGGGGCTAGTGATTGAAGAATTAGAAGGTCAGGTATGTTTATTAATTTAGTTAAGTTATTGCATTTGGTTACTTGAATCTTGACTCTAACTCAAGGGGAAGATACTAGTTTCCCACATTAAGAATGCTGGGGAATGACATATGGTAAATTTGATTAGAGCAAATTTGGGGTCATTCAGGGAAAACTCTCATTAGAATATTTGATGGCCTGGAGTACATGTACATCTTGATCTATAGAGGGAAATATTCCAATACACCTGCTAATGTAACAGACATGTAAATAAGATACCTTGGGTAAAATAGACCAACCAATGAAATGATGTCACATTTACAACGAACTAATAAAAGCTGACATACATGATCCTATGCAATCGTACCTGTAAACAGAAACCAAGATGTCAGTAAAAGAGAGATTATGTTGCAATCATGGCAAATGAACACAATTTTTCCTTCCGATCTTGACAATGTGCTGCTGATATTCACCAAGAAATGAAAAAATCTTCAAGCCTCTACTAAATTTTCATTACCAGAGGAAACTATCCTGATATTTCCAAAAGTGGAACGCGTACAAATTCATTCAGATAACCAGTGATACATAAAACGAGGCTGACAACCATTGAGTATGCTTACCATGAACTCGGCTACAGATTTTACAAAGATGACTCTATCTTGTTCAGTGTCAGTGTCTCCATGGGTATCAGCATTTGGATCATATCTAAAAATCACAAACATTTCTGTTGTTAAAATCTTAACAAGTATTAAAGTCATGTAAAAATCACTTTAAAAGTCCCTGCTTGGGGCATCATCACAAGTAATATAATGTCAACATGTTGAATCGAAAAGCCAACTGAACATTCACACTAAAATGTTGAAATGTATATATTCTAAAAATAGCGGACTTCTTTTGCCAGCTACCAGCTTTTAATGAGAACACTGGCCAATACATGTATTACAAAATCAAGATGATATGTGGTGTTCAATTTTAAGTAAAAGAGGTTGTATTCCTGAGTGATGTGTTTGTGGTACATTTTCAATGTTGATATTGGACATTTTTATTTAGACAGGAAAAGGGATTATATATTACGCTACATTAATTGATTAAAAGGGATGGTATAACAATATGCAAATTAGAACTGCAATAAACATGATAAAATATCAACAATAACTATAGCTGTGATTCTGGTCATATTTAGAAGTTAGAGCACTTGGATTTAATCTGATATGGACAGATATAAAACAAGAGTACCGCGGGACGGAACAATATACGCCCGTCGAATGCCATATAGTGTTATATACTTTCTTACATTGAAATAAGATCTGACATTCAAAGAGTGGTTTGCTGACATGCTATAACAAGAGGCCTATGGGCCTTAACGGTCAACTAGAGTTGATTTTGTTTTTAACATGAACAGAAATATTATTCAAAGTGACAAAAAACAATAAAACCACCTTATTCAATATCTAGCATACAGATTTAAGACTTAAAAGTATTTGAAACTAGCACCTCTGATTCTAAACAAGGAAA
>NW_018405052.1:136471-139589 GCF_002113885.1 Mizuhopecten yessoensis
TGCTACCTAATACTGATAATGCTAACCCAAATTGAATTACTTCCAATGGAAATTAAACAAATGTTGGTCCAAAATGTGATTTCCCTATATAAACTATAGTAAAGTTTACCCCCTCCCCAGGGGGAAACGTGAGACCCCAGGGTCAAGAAATTCACAATTTTGGTAAAGCACCTTAAGACCCTTCCATCTATGAAGAGTTCTTGATTCTACCATATCTGGGTCTTGAGAAGAAGATTTTTGAAATTTTAGTCAATTTGACCCTTTTTGGCCCCGCCCCTCAGGCCCCTGGGGGCTTGGGACTGAACCGGACACTACTTTTGTTGACCTTTGTCCATGGAAGGTTCGTGCAAAATTTCATTGAAATTGGTTCAGGGGTTTTGGAGAAGAAGTCAAAATGTAAATTGTTTACGGACGGACGACGTACGATGACGGACAAAAGGCGATCGCAGTAGGTCACTTGAGACTTTGTCTCAGGTGACCTAAAAATGTAGGAGAAAATCTCCAGATAAAAAAATCAAATACTGAAATGAACACAGAGCAATAACTTTTGCAAAAATCTTTGAATCAAAATTCTTTTCAAGGAAACACAACAACATATCATGATTATTTAGCCTAATAAGTTTCATAGAAATCTGTCAAAAAATGTAGGAGAAGATCTCCGGACAAAATGTCAAATACTGAAATAAACAAAGGGCAATAGTTTTTGCAAAAATTGTCGAATCAAAATTCTTTTCAAGGAAACACAACAACATATCATGATTATTGAGCCTACTAAGTTTCAGAGAGATTCATTGAAAAATGTAGGAGGAGATTGCTGGACAAAAATCAAATACTGAAATGAACAAAGGGCAATACCTTTTGGAAAAATTGTTAAATCAAAATTCTTTTAAGGGAGACACAACTTCATATCATGATTACAATGTATACCAAGTTTCAAAGAGATCGGTCGAAAAATGTAGGAGGAGACTGCCGGACAAACAAAAGTTTACGCCGGCCGGCCGGTGGACAACGCCATCATAAAATTTGAAAAACACTGCTGCAACTTAGAATACAATTGTCACTATTGATTCCCATTACATAAAATTACAAACAAATTATTTCATTTACGTATTTGATCAACTAAAAAATAAAAACCAAATATTTCTATGCATCATCAGGACTTAAAAGGTTACTTGATAGAGTGACAGCTACATCGTATAATCCTGTTGATCTGATGGTTGGATGTACAGACCTTAAATGACCTACGCTGTCATGGGACGTTAAACAAAATTAAATCAATTATATCAAACCATATAAAAAATATCAAAGAATGTTTCTCACATGAATCAGAAGTTGGTCAGATCCAACTGAAACTGAAATATTGCAAAAATATTCTTCCTCCAATTGTATTTGTAGTTGCAATTGATGTGTGTAAGTAGAACAAATATGAAATAACAACCTATACCTTTTAACCAGCCACTTTAGAACTTCGGCGACAAGAGGAAAGTTTGGTGTCCGAAAATTTTCCATGGATATTAATCTTGGATATCCTAGAGCTCTGGTCATCTCTGTAAAATCTGTTACAAGAAAATATACATTGTAAGCAGTCAACTCTGTCAAACTGTATGGAAATACACATATTGTTGCCACTCAACTCTTTTTAGTGTTTCAGAATTGATTGAAATTTTAAGATCAATAATTGCTTACCATCAACCGATGATTGTGAAATTCATTTGAGTCACTCACACAAATAAACAAGAAGGCCTGTATTGCTCACCTGGGTCTTGATGCCCACCAATGCTACAAATGGCCATGGGTTGGGTATTTCAACCATTTCAAAGCTATGACCTAAAAATTAAGTCCCTAGGGGTGGAGCCAGATCCCAGGATCAATTCTAATTTATGGCTATGTTTTATCTCTTTATGCATATCAAATGCATAAGGTGACAGTACCCAAATTGGATCACCAAACCATCATTTTTTTAAATCATTGAAAAATCTGAGGAGGAATTCATTTATGGTTGTATCAAAGAAAGAATATCGATGGGTGTTGTTAAAAACGAAATTAGCACCCGGGGCTCACTTGAAATATTTATCGAACGCTCTGAAGTCAGGGGCTCACTTGAGATATTTATAGAACGCTCTGAAGTCACAAATCAGCACTTCCGGTTTTGCGAATGTCGGGACCCAAAATGGATCAAGGCTTGAATTTTGCAGTATTGTATGCTTCAAATGAATATTTTTTTGTCAGCATATTAACATTTTATGATGACCTTTAGAATTTATATGACAAAAAGTATCAAGTTATGACCCGAAAATGAGGTCCCTATGGGTGGGGCCAGACCGGTTCCGGGTTTTTTCGCCCCAAATCATGTTCGCCCTAGGTTGTTTCACGCTAGGTTGTTTGGTATTTTCTTTTCATTTTTATTTGTTTTAAGTCACAAATTAGATCTTCTTATTCTTCCATATCATTAAAATCACAGTTTTATTAAAAAAAAACGACTTTGTGTTGTTTTTAAGTACCTAGTAAAGCAAAAAAACGGAATAAGTTATTTTCTTCACGCTGACACACATTATAATGTCAGTGAAGGCAAATTCGTCACATTAGTAAGGGTTTCAGTTAATAATTCGATCAAATACGCATGTATCAAAATGGCAATGAGCACCAGTACAGGAGAAGATTTGACTGAAATTCCTATAAATAAACATTGTTGTAAAAACTCCTGAATGGTTTTCCACAAAGGTGCAGGCAGTTTCGCCACCTTCATATATTTCACTAATTTGCAAGTAATGTAAGTGTTTAAAAATAAAATTTTGTATGTTTACGTTACACAAGTCGTACTGATATGAACAGCTTCAAATGTGTGTGTGTAGCGATGATTTATATTGAAATAAATGGATTTTCTTGGCTGTGATAGTTAATTTTCGATAACTTGATGAAACTAGTTAATGCTGAGTAAGATGGCTGATTGGCTGAGATGAGGTCGATTTACATGCATCGCAATAAAGACTCAATCCTGAACAAATCTTAACTTCCAAATCGGTGCCCAAAATAATAATTTTTCAGTTGGGTCCACCGGGATGAGAGGCTCCAGGGTTTTCAAAGTCGCCCCCCCCCCCCCCCCCCCCCCCGTCTTTCT